>NW_016816794.1:145359-163675 GCF_001698545.2 Rhinopithecus bieti
GNGGCCCCTCCCCCAGCCTCGCTGCTGCCTTGCCGTTAGATTGCAGACTGCTGTGCTAGCAATGAGGGAGGCTCCGTGGGTGTTGGACCCTCCCAGTCAGGTGTGGAACATAATCTCCTGGTGTGCCCATTTTCTAAGACCCTTTGTAAAGCACAGTATTGGGGTGGGAGTTACCCGATTTTCCAGGTGTTGTGTGTCTCAGTTCCCCTGGCTAGGAAAAGAATTTCCTTCCCCCTTGCACTTCCCAGTTGAGGAGATGCCTCACCCTGCTTCAGCTCTCACTGGTCACACTGCAGCAGCTGACCAGCACTGATTTTCCGGCACTCTCTAGTGAGATGAACCCAGATCCTCAGTTGAAAATACAGAAATCACCTGTCTTCTGTGTCGCTCATGCTGGTAGCTGGAGACTGGAGCTGTTCCTATTTGGTGATCTTGCTCCGCCCACTCCCACATCAGATTCTAAAAGAAGAGTGTTCCCAACCTACTGAATCAAAATAAAGGTTTAATTCTCTGTGTAGGATCCACACATCCCTAAGCAGTTCCACAGAGAGCTTCCTTCAAGTATTTACCTGGAGATGTTCAATTTTTCACCGTAAGCCTCAGTGGGCTCTTAAATATCCCCTCATGGATCCTGCAAGAAGAGTGTTTCCAACCTGCTGAATCAAGAGAAGGTTTTACCTCTGTGAGACGAATCTACACATCACAAAGCAGTTTCACAGATAGTTTCTTTCTAGATTTTATCTGAGAATATTTGTATTTCACAATAGGCCACAATGGGCTCCTGAATGTCCCTTCATAGATTCTACAAGAAGTTTGTTTACAAGAAGTTTGATTCCAATCTACTGAATCAAAACAAAGTTTTAATACCGTAAGATGAATCCACACATTAGAAAGCAGTTTAACAGATAGCCTCCTTCTGGTTTTTATCTGGGAATATTCTGTTTTTCACCATAGGCCTCAATGGGCTCCCATATATTCCTTGTAAATTCTATAAGTAGAGTGTTTCCAATATGCTGAATCAAAAGAAAGGTTTAAGTCTCTGACTGAAGTTCACACATCACAAAGCACTTTCAAAGACAGCTTCTTTCTAGTTTTTTATCTAGGGATATACAGTTTTTCACCATAGATCTCCAATGGCTCCAAAATGTCCCTTCACAGATTTTTTCAGAAGAGTGTTTGCAAACTGCTGAATCAAAAGAAATATTGAAATCTGTGAGATAAACCCACCCAACACAAAGCAGTTTCATGGATGGCTTCTTTCTAGTTTTTATCTGGCAATATTCAGTTTTTTATTATAGTCCTCAGCAGGCTCCATAATGTTCCTTGGCAGATTCTAACAGAATAATGTTTATAACCTGCTGAATCAAAAGGATTTAGCTCTGTGAGTAGAATCCATGCATCACAAAGCAGTTTCAAAGTTAGTTTTTTTCTAGTTTTAAACTAGGGCTATTCGGTTTTTCACCTTAGGTCTCAATGGTGTGCCAAATGTCCCTTCTCAGATTCTATCAGAAGAATGCTAACCTGCTGAATCAAAACAGAAGTTTAACTCCGTGAGAAAATTCCCCACATCACAAAGCGGTTTCACAGATAGATTCTTTCTAGTCTTTATCAGAGGATATTCTGTTTTTTGCCATAGGCCTCAGTGGAATCCTAAAAGTCTCATTGAAGACACTACAAGGAGTGTGGTTCAAACCAGCTGGGTAAAAAAGAAAAAAAGTTTTACCTCTTGATATGAATCCACAAATCAGAAAGCAGGTTTTCAGATAGCTTCTTTCTAGATTTTATGTGCCTTCAAATATTTCCTCAGAGATTCTACATAAATAGTGTGTCCAACCTGCTGAATCAAAAGAAATGTTTAACTCTATGAGTTGAATCCAGACATCACAATGCACTTTCAGATATAACTTTTTTCTGGTTTCTATCTAGATATATTTTGTTCTCAACATAAGCCTCAATGGGCCCCCAAATGTTTCTTCACAAATTGTACAAAAGTGTGCTTCCAAACTGCTGAATCAAAAAAAACAGTTTTGACTCTATGAGTTGAATCAATACATCACAAAGCAGCTTCACAGGTAGCTTCATTCTACTTTTATCTGGGGTATTCTGCCATTCATCATAAGCCTCAATTTGCCCTAAAATGTCCCTTCACAGATTCTACAAAAAAAGTGTTTTAAACCTACTGAATGAAAAGAAAAATTTAACACTGTGAGATGAATCAACACATCACAAAGCAGTTTCACACAGAGCTTCTTTCTAGTTTTTATTTGGGAATATTCTGCTTTTCACCATGGGTCTCAATGGGCTTCAAAATCATCCTTCGCAGATACTACAAGAAAAGTCTTCCCAACCTGCTGAATGATAAGAATGGTTTAACTCTGTGAGATGATTACACACATCAAAAAGCAGCTTCACAGATAGCTTCTTTCTAGTTTTTATCTGGGGATATTCTGTTATTCACCATAGGCATCAATGGCCTCTCAAATATCACATCGCAAATTTTACAAATAAAGTGTGCCCAAACTGCCGAATAAAAAGAAAGGTTTGACTCTAAGAGTTGAATCGATACATCACAAAGCAGTTTCACAGATAGCTTCTTTCTGTTTTTATCTGGTGATATTTGGGTTTTCACCATATCCCTAAATGGACTCCCAAATGTCCCATGGCAGGTTCTACTGGAATATTTTTTCCAACCAGCTTAATTAAATAAAACACTTAACTTTGTATGTTGAATCCACACATCACAAAGAAGTTTCACAGATAGCTTATTTCTAGTTTTTTTTTTTTTTTTTTTTCTTGGGGTTATTCAGTTTTTCACACTAGGCATCAATGTCCTCTCAAATGTGTCATCGCAGATCCACAAGAAGGGTGTTTCCAACCTGCTGAATCAAAACTAAGGTTTATTTCTGTGAGATGAATCCACACATCACAAAGCAGTTTCACAGATTGCTTCATTCGAATTTTTAATTCGGGATATTTTGTTTTTCTCCATAGGCCTCAATGCACTCCCAAATATCCCTTTGCATATTCTACAAATAGAGTGTTTCCAACCTGCTAAATCAAAAGAAAGGTTTCATTCTGTTAGTTGAATCCACAAATCACAAAGCAATTTCACAGATAGCTTCTTTCTAATTTTTATCTAGGAATATTCAGTTTTTCTCCATAGATCTCAAAGGGCTCCAAATGTCTCTTCACAGATTCTGCCAGAAGAATGTTTCCAATCTGCTGAATTGAAAGAAAAATTTAACTCTGTGAGATGAATCCACACATTACATAGCAATTTCAAAGATAACTTATTTCTTGTTTTTATCTGGGGATACTCTGTTTTTCACCATAGGTTTCAAAGAGTTCTCCAATGTTTCTTTGCAGATACTACAAGAAGAGTGTTTCCAACATGTTCAATCAAAAGAAAAGTTTAACACTGCGAGATGAAACCTCACATCACAAAACAGGTTCATAGATAGTTTCTTCCTAGTTTTTAATCTGGAGATATTCCTTTTTTTAATTATAGGCCCCAATGGGCTCAGAAATGTCCCTTTGCAGATTCTACCAGAAGAGTGTTTCCAACCTGCTGCATCAAAAATAAGGTTTGATTTGTGAGATGAATCTACACATAACAAAGCAATTTCACAAAGAGATATCATTCTAGTTGTTACGTGGAGATGTTCGGATTTTCAACTTAGGCATCAATGGGTCCTTAAATGTGTCCTCTCAGATTCAACAAAAAGAGTGATTCCAACCTGCTGAATCAAAGGAACAGTTTAACTCTGTGAATTGAATCCAAACATTACAAAGAAGTTTCACAGATAGCATCTTTCCAGTTTTTATCTTGGGACATTCAGTTTATAATTATAGACCTCAATGGGCCCCCAAATATCCCTTCACAGATTCTATTAGAAGAGTGATTCCAACCTTCTAAATCAAAAGAAAGGTTTAACTCTTTGAGATGATTCCACACATCACTAAACAGTTTCATATAGCTTCTTTCTAGTTTTACCCAGATATATTCTGTTTTCACCATAGACCTTAATTTGCTCCAAATTGCCCCTTCGCAGATTCAAGAAAAAAAGTTTTTCCAACCTTCTCAATAAAAAGAAAGATTTCATTCTGTGAGATGAAGCCACATATCACAAAGCAGCTTCACTCATAGTTTCTTTAAATTTCTTTCTATTGACATTCTCCTTTTCACCATAGGCCTCAATGGGTTCTCAAATGTCCCTGGTAGATTCTACCAGAAAAGTGTTTCCGACCAACTGAATCAAAAGAAACATTTAACTCTGTGAGATGACTACACATATAACAAAGCAGCTTCACAGACAGCTTCTTCTAGTTTCTATTGGGATATGCTGTTTTTCACCATAGGCCACAAATGGTCTTTTAGACGTCCCTTCACCAATTCTACCAAAAGAAAGTTTCCCACCTGCTGAATTGAAAGAAAGACTTAAAATCATGAGATGAATCGACACATCACAAAGTGGTTTCACAGATAGTTCTTTCTAGCTTTTATCTGGGTATTTCTGTTTTTCACTAAAGGTGTCAATGTGCTCCCAACTGTCCCTTCACAGATTCCAGCAGAAGAGTGCTTTCATCTTGCTGAATCAAAAAAATGGTTTAACTGTGAGAGATGAATCCACACATCACAAAGCAGTTTCACAGATAGCTTCTTTCTAGTTTTTATTTGGAGATATTCTGTTTTTCACCCTAGGACTCAATGGGATCTCAAATGACCCTTCTCAGATTCTACAAAGAGATTGTTTCCATCCTGCTGAATAAAAGGAAAGGTTTAATACTGTGAGTTGAATCCACGCATCACAAAGCAATTTCACAGATAGTTTCTTTCTAGTTTCTATCTAATTATATTCAGTTTTTCACCTTAGGCTCCAAAGAGCTCCCAAATGTTAATTCACAGATTCTACCAGAGGAGAGTTTCAATCTCCCGAATCAATAGAAATGTTTACCTCTATGAAATGAATCCACATTTCCCAAAGCAGTTTCATAGATAGCTTCTTTCTAGTGTTTATAGGAGGATATTCAGTTTTTCATTATAAGACTCAATGGGCTCTGGAATTTCCCTCAGCTGCTTCTACCAGAAGATTTTTTGCAACCTACTGAATCAAGAGAAAAGTTTAACTCTGTGAGGTTAATCCATACATCACAAAGCAGTTTCACAGATAGCTCCTTTCGTGATATTATCCGGGAATATTCAATATTTCACCATAGTCCTCAAAGGGCCACCAAATGTCCCTTCACAGATTCAACAAATAGAGTTACTCCAACCTCCCAGATAAAAAGAAAGAATTAACTCTGTGAGATGAATCCAAACATCACAAAGCAGATTCAGTGAAAGCAGCTCTGTGAGGTGAATCCATACATCACAAGGAGTTTCATAGACAGCTTCTTTCTAGTTTGTATTTGGGGATATTCTGTTTTTCACCATAGTCCCCAAAGGGACCCCAAATGTCCCTTCACAGATTCAATAAAAAGAGTGTTTCCAACCTGCTGAATCAGAAAAGAAAGTTTATGTCTTTGAGTAGCATCCACACATCACAAAGCAGTAATGCTGATAGTTTTTTTCTAGTTTCTATCCAGATATATTAAGTTTTTCATTATAGTCCTCAGTGGGCTCCCAAATGTCTCTTCGTTTATTCTACCAGAAGTGTTTCCAACCTGCTGAAGCAAAAGGAAAGATTCAACTCTTTTAGATGAATCCGTACATCAATAACCTGTTTCACAGATAGTTTCTTTCTAGTTTTTATCTGGGAATATTTGTTTTTTTTTTACTGTAGATCACAATTTGCACCAAAATATCCCTTTGCTGATTCTACAAAAAGAATTTTTTCAACCTACGGAAACAAAAGAAAGGTTTAACTCTGGGTTGAATCCACACATCACAAAGCAGTTTCACAGATATCTTCTTTCTAGTTTTTATGTAGGGATATTCAATTCTTCACCTTAGGCCTCAATAGGCTCTCAAATGTCCCTTTGAAGATTCTACAAGTGCAGTGTTTCCAAGCTGCTGAATATAAACAAAGGTTTATTTCTGTGAGGTGAATCCACACAGCACAAAGTAGATTCACTGATAGCTTCTTTCTAGTTTTTATTTAGGAACATTCCATTTTTCACCTTAAGCCACAATGGGCTCCCAAATGTCCCTTCGCTGATTCTACCAGAAGAGTGTTTCCAATCTGCTGAATCAAAAGAAAGGTTTAACTCTTTTAGATGAATCTACACATCATAAAGCAGTTTCACAGATAGATTCTTAATAGATTTTATCTGAGGATATTCTGTTTTTCACCCTAGGCATCACTGTGCTCCCAAATGACCCATCGCAGATTGTACAGAAAGAGTGATTTTAACCTGCTGATTCAAAGCAAAAGTTTAACTTTGAGAGATGAATCCACACATTACAAAGAAGTTTCACAGATAGCTTCTTCTAGTTTTTATCTGGGGATAAAATTTTTTTCAACATAGGCCTCTATGTTCTTTTGAAAGTCCTTCACAGATACTACAAGAGTGTTTCAAATCTTTGGAATCAAAACAAACGTTTAAGTCTGTGAGATGAATCCACACGTCACAAAGCAGTTTCACAGATATATTCTTTATAGTTTTATCTGGAGACATTTGGTTTTCACCATAGGCCACAATGTGCTCCAAAATATCTTTTTGGAGATTCTACAAAAAGAGTGTATCCAACTTGCTGAAAGAAAAAAGGTTTAATTCTGTGAGTTGAATCCACACAACACAAAACAGTTTCACTGATAGTTTCTTTTTAGTTTCTTTCTGTAAATATTTGATTTCTCACCATAGGCCTTAATTGGCTTTCCAAAGTTTTTTTTGTTTGTTTGTTATGTGTGTGTGTTTTTTTTTTTAACAGATTATACAAGAAGAGTGTTTCCAACCTGCTGAAACAAAGGAAACCTTTAACTCTGTGAGATGAATCCACGCATCAAAAAGCAGTTTCAAAGGTATTTTCTTCCTATTTGATATCTCGGGATATTTGCTTTTTTACCATAGTCCTCAAAGGGCCCCCAAACGTCCCTTTGCAGATTCTATAAGAAGTTTGTGTCCTACCTACTAAATGAAACGAAAGGTTTAACTCTTTGTGTTGAATCCAAACATCACAAAGCAGTTTCACAGATAGCTTGTTTCTAGTTTCTATCTGAAAGTATTCTTTTTTTCTTGTCATTAATATGCTCCATAATGTCCTTTTGCAAATTCTGAAAGAACAGTGTTTCCAACCTGCTGAATCAGAATAAAGGTTTAACTCTGTGAGGTAAATCCACACATCACAGAGCAATTTCACAGATAGTTTATTCTTGTTTTCATCTGGAGATATTTGGTATTTCACCAAAGGCCTCAATGGGCTCCCAAATATCCCCTCGCAGATCTATAAGAAGAGTGTTTCCAACCTGCTGAAACAAAAGAAAGGTTTAACTCTCTTAGGTGAATCTATACATCACAAACCGCTTCACAAATACATTTGGTCTAGTTTTTATCGGGGGATAATTAGTTTTTTAGCATAGGTCTCATTTTGCCCCAAATAGCCCTTCACTGATTCTACAAAAAGAGTGTTTATAACCTGCTGAATCGAAATAAACTTTTAACTATGTGAAATGAATGCACACATCGCAAAGCAGTTTCACAAATGCCTTCTTCATAGTTTTTATCAGGGAATGTTCACTTTTCCTCATAGACCTCAAAAGCATTCAAACGTCCCTTTGCAGATCCTACAAATAGAGTGTTTCCAATCTGCTGAATCAAAAGAAAGATTTGACTCTGAGATAAAGCCACACATGAGAAACCAGTTTAACAGATAGCTTCTTTATAGTTTTATCTGAGGCTATTCGATTTTCATTATAAGCCTCAATGGGCTCTGAAATGTCCCATGGCAGATCCTACAGACAGAGTGTTTCCAACCTGCTGAGTAAAAAGAAAGGTTTAACACTGTGAATTGAATCCATATATCACATAGCAGTTTCACAAATGGCTTCTTTCTAGTTTTTATCAGGGGATATTCATTTTTTTCATGATAGCCTCGAAGGGCACTTAAAAGTCTCTTCACAAATTCTACCAGTAGAGTGTTTTCAACCTGTTGAATCAAAAGAAAAATTTAACACTTCGAGATGAATAAACACATCACAAAGTAGTTTCACAGATAGCTTCTTTCTAGTTTTAACTGAGGATATTCAGTTTTCATTATAAGCCTCAGTAGGTTCCAAAATGTCCTTCTTCAAATTCTACCAGAAGAGTTGTGCAACCCGTTGAATCAAAACAAAGGTTTAATCCTGTGAGATGAATCCACAGATCACAAAGCAGTTTCACAGACAGCTTCTTTTTAGTTTTTATCTGGATATATCTCTTTTTCGACATAGGTGTCTATGTGTTCCCAAATGTCACTTTGCCGATTCTACCAAAGCAGAGTTTCCAAGTTGTTGAATCAAAAGACAAGTTTATCTCTGTGAGGTGAATCCACACATCACAAAACAGTTTCACATGTAGCTTTTTTCAAGTTTCTACTTGGGGATATTTGGCTTTTCACCATAGGCCTCACTGGGCTCCCAAATATTCCTTCGCTGATTCTGCAAATAGAGTGATTCCCATGTGCGCAATGAAAAGAAAGGTTTAACTGTGTTTTACCAATTTACACATCATGAAGCTGTTTCAATGATAGCTTCTTTCTAGTTTTTATCTGTGGACATTCTCTTTAACATAAGCCTCAATAAGCTCCCAAATGTCCCTTCACAGATTCTACCAAAAGAATGTTTCCAACCTGCTGAATCAAAAGAAACGTTTAACTCTGTGAGATGAATCCATACATAAGAAAGCAGTTTCACTGACAACTTCATTCTAGTTTTATTTGGGAATATTTGGTTTTCACCATAGGCCTCAATGTTCTGCTAATTGTCCATTTGCAGTGTCTATAAGAAGTTTCTTTCCAACCTGCTAAATCAAAAAATGGTTGAACTATGTGTGTTGAATGCAAACATCACAAAGCGGCTTCACAGATGGCTTCTTTCTGGGTTTTATCTCAGGCTAATCATTTTTTCACCCTAGGTGTCAAAGCGCTGCCAAACATCCCTTGACACGTTCTACAAAAAGAGTGTTTCCAACCTGCTGAATCAAAACAAAGTTTAACTCTTTGAGATGAATTCACACATCTCAAAGCAGTTTCACAGATATCTTCTTTCTAGTTTTCATCTGGGGATATTCTCTTTTTCACCATATGCCTCAATGGGCTCCAAATGACCCTCCACAGAATCTACAAATAAAGTGTTTCCAATTTGCCAAATAAAAAGAAAGGTTTAACTCTGTGAATTTAATCCACACATCAGAAAGCAGTTTCACAGATAGCTTCTTCCTAGTTTTTATCTAGGAATATTCAGTTTATCACCATAGGCCTTAATGGGCTCCCAAAAGTCCCTTAGCAGATGCTACAGATAGAGTATTTCCAACCTGCTGAATGAAAATAAATGTTTAACACTGTGAGTATATTCCACATATTACAAAAGCAGTTTCACATATAGCTTTTCTTTGTTTTATCTGGGGCGTTCTGTTTGTCACTATAAATCTCCATGGGCTCCCAAATGTTTCTTTGCAGATTCTACAAATAGAGTGTTTCTAACCTACTGAATAAAAAGAAAGATTTTACTCTGTGAGGTGAATCCACACATCACAAAGCAATTTCACAGATAGCTTCATTCAAGTTTTATCTAGGGGTGTTGGTTTTCACCAGGGGCCTCAAAGGCTCCCAAATATTCCTTCTCAGATTCACCAGAAGAGTGTTTCCAACTTGATGAATCTAAAGACTGGTTTAACTCTGTGCAAAAAATCTGCACATCACAAACCAGTTTCACAGATAGCTTCTTTCTATTTGTCACCTGAGAATATTTTGTTTTTCATTATAAGTCTCAGTGTGTTCTGAAAAGTCACTTGCCAGACACTACCAGAAGAATGCTCCCAACCTGGTGAATCAGAAGAAAAATTTAACTTTGTGAGATGAATCCTCACATTACAGTTTCACAGACAACTTCTTTGTAGTTTTTATTGTATATTTCTTTTCCCCATATGCATTAATGTACTCCCAAACGTCTTTTTGCTGATTCTACAATAACAGTGTTTCCAGCATGCTGAGTCAAAAGAAAAAGTTAACTCTCTGAGATGAATCCACACATCACAGAGCAGTTTCATAGATAGCTTCTTTCTAGTTTCTATCTGGGAATATTCGGTTTTTCACCATAGATCTAACTGGGCTCCCAAATATACCTTCACAGATTCTATAAATATAGCATTTCCAACCTACTGAATGGAAAGAAAGGTTTAATTGTGTTAGACAAATCCATACACCACAAAGAAGATTCACTGATAGCTTCTTTCTAAAATTTGTAGATTCTACCAAGAGAGTGTCTCCAACCTGCTGAATCAAAAGAAAGTTTAACACTGAGAGATGAAGGTTTACCTCTGTTAGATGAATTCGCATATCAAAAAGCAGTTTAACAGATAGCTTTCTTCTAGTTTCAATCCAGGGATATTCAGTTTTTCACAATAGGCCTCAATGGGCTCCCAAATGTCCTTTTGCTGATTTTGCCAAAAAAATTTTCCAACCTGCTAAATCAAAAGAAATCTATAAGTGTGTGAGATGAATTCACAAATCACAAAGCAGTTTCACAGATAACTTTTTTCTAGTTTTTATCTGGGGAAATTCGGTTTTTTATTCTAGGTGTCAATGTACTCCCAAATGTCCCTTCGTAAATTCTACAAAAAGTGTTGCCATCACAGACTCTACCAGAAGAGTGTTTCAACCTGCTGAATCAAAAGTATGGTTTAACTTTGTGGGTTCAATCCACGCATCACAACGCAGTTCACAGATAGCTTCTATCTAGTTTTTTTTTCTAGGGATATTCGATTTTTCACCAGAGGTCACAAAGGGCTCCCAAATATTTCTTCGCAGATTCTACAAGAAAAGTGTTTCCAATCTCCTGAATCAAAAGAATGGTTTAGGTCTGTGAGATAAATCCACACATCATAAAGCAGCTTCACAGATAGTTTCTTTCTAGTTTGTATGTTGTTATATCTCTTTTTTCACCGTAGATGTCATGCTCCCAAGTGTTATTTTGCAAATTCTACAAAAAGTCTGTTTCCAACTTTCTGAATAAAAAAAAACGGTTTAATTCTGTGAGTTTAAGCACAAACATCAGAAGCAGTTTCGACCATGATAGCTTCTTTCTAGTTTTTTATCGTAGGGATAGCTTTAAAGCGCTTTTCACCATACGTCCCTCCAAAGGACTTTGCATATGTTTTCCTTTGCAGATTCACCCAGGAAGGAGTGTTTCGAACCTGATGAATCAAAAGAAATGTTTAAACTGCCCTGTGAGGACAAATCGCACAGGTCATCACAAGCAAGCAGCTTCGCAAATGTTTTCTTTTTTTTTTTTTTTTTTTTTTTTTTTGTTTTTTTTTTTTGCGTTTCACAGTCTGAGATATTCTTGCTTTTTCATTATACCCTCAATGGTGCTCCGAAATGTCCCTTGGTAGAGTCTACCAGAAGAGTGTTCCCAACTGCTGAATAAAAAAAAAAATCCTGTGTGATGAATCCACATGTCACAAACAGTTTCACAGACAGCTAATTTTTAGTTGTTATCTGGGAAAATCTGTTTTTCACCATAGGCGTTAATGTGCTACCAAATGTCCCTTCACTGATTCTACAGAAACAGTGTTTCCAACTTGCTGAATGAAAAGAAAAGTTTAACCCTGTGAGATGAATGCACACATCACAAAGCAAGTTTGCAGCTAGCTTCTTTCTAATTTCTTTCTGGGGGATACTCCATTTTTCATCATAGGTTTCACTGGGCTTCCAATATCCATTTGTGGATTCTACAAATAGAGTGTTTCCAACCTACTAAATGAAAAGAAAGGGTTGACTTTGTTAGATCAATCTGTACATTGCAAAGCAGTTTCACAGATAGCTGCATTTGAGTTTTTATCTAGGGATGTTGTGTTTTTCACTATAGGACTCAAAGGTCTCCCAAACATTCCTCCACAGATTCAGTGTTTCCAACCTGTTGAATCAAAAGAAACCTTTAACTCTGTGAGATGAATCCACACAGTACAAATAGTTTCACACATAGCTTTTTTCTAGTTTTTATCTGGGAATATTCTGTTTTTCACCATAGGCTTCAATGGGCTCCCAAATATCCCTTTGTATATCCTACAAGAAGTTTGTTTCCAACTTGCTAAATTAATAAAAGATTTAGCTCTGTGTTGAATCCACACATCACACAACAGATTCACAGATAGCTTCTTTCTAGTTTTTGTCTGTGGATATTTAGTTTTTCACTTTGACATTAATGTGCTCCCAAATGTCTCTTTGCAGATTCTACAAGGAGAGTGTTTCCAACTTGCTGAATCAAAACAAAGGTTTAACTCTGTGAGATGACTGCATACATCTCAAAGCAGTTTCACATATAGCTTCTTTCTAGTTTTTATCTGGGGATATTCTGTTTTCTACAATAGGCCTCAATGGGCTCCCAAATGACCCCTGCAGAATCCACAAATAGAGTGTTTCCAATCTGCTGAATGAAAAGAAAGGTTAACTCTGTAACTTGAATCCACACATCATAAAGCAGGTTGAGAGATAGCTTCTTTCTAGTTTCTATCTAGAAATATTTGGTTTTTCACCATAGGCCTTAATGGGCTCCCAAATGTCTCTTCACAGATTCTGCCAAGAGAGTCTTTCCAACTTGCTGATTCAAAATAATGGTTTAACTCTCTGAGTTGAATCCACACATCACAAACAGGTTCACAGATAGCTTCTTTCTTGTTTTTATCTGTGGATATTCTGTTTTTCACCATAAACCTCAAGGGGCTCCCAAATGTCCCCTCGCAGATTCTACAAGAAGAGTATTTCTAACCTGCTGAATCAAAATATAAGTTTAACTGTGAAATTAATCTATGTTTAACATAGCAGTTTCACAGATAGATTCTTTTTAGTTTTTATCTGTGGACATTCGGTTTTTTCATTATAGGCCTCAATGAGCTCCTAAATGTTTCTTTGTAAATTCTGCAAATAGAGTGTTTCTATCTTGCTGGATAAAAAGAAAGGTTTAACTCTATAAGCTGAATTCACACATCACAAAGCAGTTTAAAGATAGCTTATTTCTAGTTTTTATCTAAGGACATTTGGTTTTTTACCATAGGCCTCAAAGGGCTCTCAAATATTTCTTCACAGATTCACCAGAAGAATGTTTCTAACTTAAAAATCAAAAGAAAGTGTAACACTGTGATATAAATCCACACATCACAAAGCAGTTTCACAGAAGCTTATTTCTGGTTTTTATCTTAGGATTATCTGCTTTTCATTATAACCCTCAATGTGCTCCAAAATGTCCCTTGGCAGATTCTACCAGAAGTGTGTTTCAATCCTGCTGAATCAAAAGAAAGGTTTAACTCTGTGAGATGAATCTGCACACCAAAAAACAGTTTCACAGATAGCTTCTTTCTAGTTTTCGTCTAGAAATATTTGGTTTTTCATCATAGGCCTTAAATGATCCCCAAATGTCACTAAACAGATTCTAGAAAAGAGTATTTCGAAGCTGCTTAATCAAAAGGCAGGTGTAACTCTGTGATATGAATCCACACATCACAAAGCAGTTTCACAGGTAGCTTCTTTCTAGTTTTTCATCTGTGGATATTCAATTTATCACCATAGGCCTCGATGAGCTCCCAATTGTCCCATTGCACATATTACCCAAGTGTGTTTTAAACCTGCTGAGTCAAAAGAAACGTTTAACTATGTGAGATGAATCCTTACACTACAGAGCAGTTTCGCTGATAGCTTCTTTCTAGTTTTTACTTGGGAACATTTGATTTTTTACCATAGGCGTCAATGTGCTCCCAAATGTCCCTTCGCAGATTTTACAAGAAAAGTGTTTCCAACCTGCTGAATTGAAACAAAGATTTAACTCTGTGAGGTGAATCCACACACCTTAAGCAGTTTCACAGATAGCTTATTTCTAGTTTTAATCTGGAGATAGTCTCTTTGTCACCATAGGCCTCAATGAGCTCCCAAATGACCCTTAACAGAATCTACAAATGCAGTGTTTCCATTCTGCTGAATGAAAAGAAGGGTTTAACTTTGTAAGTTAAATCTACACATCACAAAGCAGTTTCAGAGTTAGCTTCCCCCTGTTTTGTGTCTAGAAATATTAGGTTTTTCACCATAGACCTTATTGGGCTCCAAAAGTTCCCCTCACAGATTGTACCAAGAGAGTGTTTCCAACCTGTTGAATCAAAAAAAAAAAAAAAAAAAAATTAACACTGTGAGTTGAATAGATACATCACAAAGCAGTTTCACAGATATCTTCTTTCTAGTTTTATCTGGGGATATTCTATTTTAACCATAAACCTCAGTGGGCTCCCATAAGTCCCCTCACATATTCCACAAAAAGAGTTTTTCCAAAGTGCTGAATCAAAAGAATGGTTTAACTCTGTGACATGAATCCACCCATAACAAAGCAGTCTCACAGATAGCTTCCTTTTAGTTTTTTATCTGGAGATATTCGTTTTTTTTTTTTTTTTTATTACAGGCCTCAATGGGCTCTGAAATGTCCCTTCACAGGTTCTACAAGAACACTGTTTCTAACCTTCTGAATCAAAACAAAGGTTCAACTCCGTGCCATAAATACACACATCACAAAGCCGTTTCACCAATAGTTTTTTGTTTTCTAGTTTTAATAGGGAATGTTTGGTTTTCAACATAGGCCTCATTGGCCCTCAAATGGCCCGTTGGAGATTCCATAAAAACAGTGTTTCCAACCTCCTAAATTAAAGCAAATGTTTAACATTGTGAGGTGAATCCTCACATGAAAAAGCAGTTTCACAGATAGCTTCTTTATAGTTTTTATCTTGGGATATTTATTTTTTTACCACAGTCCTCAAATTGGTCCCAAATGTCCCTTGGCAGATTCTACCAGAAGAGTGTTTCCAACCTGCTGAAACAAAAGAAAGGTTTAACTCTGTGTGGTCAAATCCATACATCAGAAAGAAGTTGAACGGATAGCTTGTTTCTAGTTTTATTTGGGGATATTCTGTTTTCATTACAGGCCTCAAAGGATTTTCAAATGTCCCTTCACAGATGCTGCAAAAAGAATGTTTTCAACTGATTGAATGAAAAGAAAGGTTTAACTCTGTGAGATGAATCCACACATCACAAAGCAGTTTCACAGAGAGCTTCTTATTAGTTTTATCCTGAGATATATGGTTTTCAGCATAGTCTTCATTGGCCTCCAAATGTTTATTCACAGATTCTACATGAAGTTTCTTTCCAACATGCTAAATGAAAAGTTTAACTGTGTGAGATGAATCCACACATCACAAAGCAGTTTCAGAGTTATCTTCTTCCTAGTTTTTATCAAGGTATATTCAGTTTTGCACCTTAGATACAATGTGTTCCCAAATGTTTCTTCCCAGATCCTACAGGAAGAGTGTCTCAAAACTTCTGAATCAAAAGAAAGGTTTAGCTCTGAGAGATTAATCCACCCATGAAGGAGCTGATTCATAGATAGGTACTTTCTAGTTTTATCTACTTATATATAGTTTTTTTTATAGCCCTCAATGAGGTTTGAAATATTCCTTGCCAGATTCTACAATAAGAGTGGTTTTAACCTGCTGAATCAAAAGAGGATTTAAGTCTGTGAGTTGAATCCATGCATCAGAAAGCAGTTTCACAGGAGAGATTCTTTCTAATTTTATCTAGGGATAATAAGTTTTTCACCATATGCCTCAATGCCCTCTCAAATGTCCCTTCACAGATTCTACAGGAAAAAGTGATGGTTTTATCGCTGACGATCAAAAAAAATGTTTAAAAAACCCTGTGAGATGAATCCACACATCACAAAGCTGTTTCACAGAGAACCTACTTTCTAGAATTTTATTGGGGGATAGTCGCATTTTTACGATTGCGCCTCACATGAGCTCCCAAATATCTCTTTGCATATCTACAAAAACTGTTTCAAACAGTCTTCTCTTTTCTCGACCATTGTCCTTCTCTTTGCTCCCAAAGGTCTTTTCACATGTGGTTCACAGATAGTGTTTCCAACCTCCTGAATGAAAAGAAAGCGTTTAACTCCTGTGAGATGAATTTATACAAATCACAAAGCAGTGTTCACAGGAAAATTCTTTCTAGTTTTATCTGGGTTATAGCCTCTTTTTCCCATAGGCAAAAATATGCCAAATGTCCTTCAAAGAATGTACAAAAAGAGTGTTTCAACTTGCTGAATTAAAAAAAAAAAAAGCTTTAACCCTGTGACATGAATAAGCACATTGCAAAGCAGTTTCACAGATATCTTCTTTCTAGTTTGTATCTGGGGATATACTGTTTTTTACCCTAGGTTTCAATTGCTCCAAAAATTCCCTTTACAGATTCTAGAAGAAGAGAGTTTACAACCTGCTGAATCAAAACGAAGTTTAAATCTTTGAGATGAAACTACACATCGCAAAGCAGGTTCAAAGAAAGGTTCTTTCTATTTTTTATCTGGGAATAGTCAGTTTTTCACCATAGGCCTTAATACGCTATTAAATATCTTTCCGCAGATACCACAAGAAGTGCGTTTCCAACTTGCTGATTCAAAATAATGGTTTAACTCTCTGAGTTGAATCCACACATCACAAACAGGTTCACAGATAGCTTCTTTTCATTGTTTATGTGGGGATATTGTCTTTTTCTCCTTAGGCCTCAATGGGCTCCCAAATGTTTCTTCACAGTTTCTTCAAATAGAATATTTCCGGGGGTGGAGCAAGATGGCTGACTAGGAACAGCTCCAATCTCCAACTCCCAGCGTGAGTGAGACAGAAGACTGGTGATTTCTGCATTTTCAACTGAGGTACTGGGGTCATCTCACTGGGTAGTGCCGGATAATTGGTGCTGGTCAGCTGCTGCAGCCCGACCAGCGAGAGCTGAAGCAGGGTGAGGCATTGCCTCACCTGGGAAGTGCAAGGGGGAAGGGAATCCCTTTTCCTAACTAGGAGAACTGAGACACACAACACCTGGAAAATCGGGTAATTCCCACCAAAATACTGAGCTTTAAGCAAATGGGCACAACAGGAGATTATACCCACACCTGGCCAGGAGGGTCTCACGGCAACGGAGCCTCCCTCATTGTTAGCACAGCAGTCAGCAATCTAACTGAAACGGCAGCAGCGAGGCTGGAGAAGGGGTGCCCACCATTGCTGAGGCTTAAGTAGGTAAACAAAGCCACTGGGAAGCTCGAACTGGGTGGAGCTCACAGCAGCTCAAGGAAACCTGACTGTCTCTGTAGACTCCACCTCTGGGGACAGGGCACAGCTAAACAACAAAAAGGGAAACAGCAGTGGCCTGTGCAGACGTGAACGACTCTGTCTAACAGCTTTGAAGAGAGCAGCGGATCTCCCAACATGGAGGTTGAGATCTGAGAACGGACAGACTGCCTGCTCAAGTGGGTCCCTGACCGCTGAGTAGCCTAACTGGGAGACATCTCCTACTAGGGGCAGTCTGACACCCCACACCTCACAGGGTGGAGTACACCCCTGAGAGGAAGCTTCCAAAGTAAGAATCAGACAGGTACACTGGCTGCTCAGCAATATTCTATCTTCTGCAACCTCTGCTGCTGATACCCAGGCAAACAGGGTCTGGAGTGGACCTCAAGCAATCTCCAAAAGACCTACAGCTGAGGGTCCTGACTATTAGAAGGAAAACTATCAAACAGGAGAACACCTATACCAAAACCCCATCAGTAAGTCACCATCATCAAAGACCAGAGGCAGATAAAACCACGAAGATGGGGAAGAAGCAGGGCAGAAAAGCTGGAAATTCAAGAAATAAGAGCGCATCTCCCCCTGCAAAGGAGCGCAGCTCATCGCCAGCAACGGATCAAAGCTGGTCAGAGAATGACTTTGACGAAATGAGAGAAGGCTTCAGTCCATCAAACTTCTCAGAGCTAAGGGAGGAATTACGTACCCAGTGCAAAGAAACTAAAAATCTTGAAAAAAGAGTGGAAGAATTGTTAGCTAGAATAATTAATGCAGAGAAGCTCATAAATGAAATGACAGAGATGAATACCATGACACGAAAAATATGTGACAAATCCACAAGCTTCAGTAACCAACTCGATCAACTGGAAGAAAGAGTATCAGCGATTGAGGATCAAATGAATGAAATGAAGCAAGAAGAGAAACCAAAAGAAAAAAGAAGAAAAAGAAATGAACAAAGCCTGCAAGAAGTATGGGATTATGTAAAAAGACCAAATCTACGTCTGATTGGGGTGCCTGAAAGTGAGGGGGAAAATGG
>NW_016816794.1:166516-169267 GCF_001698545.2 Rhinopithecus bieti
CACAGATTCTACAAAACAGTGTTTCCAAAATGCTAAAGAAAAGAAACGCTTAACTCCTTGAGATGAATCTACACATCACAAAGCAGTTTCATGGACATCTCCTTTCCAGTTTTTATTTGAGGATATTCGGTTTTTAATTTTAAACTTCAATGGGATTTGAAACGTCGCTTGGCAGATACTACCAGAAGAATGTTTTCAACCTGCGAAATCAAGAGAAATGTTTAACTCTGTGAGTTGAATCCAAACATCACAAAGCAGATTCACAAATAGCTTCTTTTAATTTTTTTCTGGGGATATTCATTTTTTCACCATAGGCCTTAATAGGTTCCCGAATGTCCCATCGCAGATTCTACCAGAAGAGTGCTTTTAACCTGCTGAATCAAAAGAAAGGTTTAACTGTGTGAGATCAATCTACACATCACAAAACAGTTTGACTGATAGCTTCCTTCTAGTTTTTATTTGGGAATATTTGGTTTTTCACCATAGGCCTCAATGGGCTTTCAAATGTTTCTTCACAGATTCTACCAGAATGGGTTTCCAACATGCTAAGTGAAAAGAAATGTTTAAGTCTGTGAGATGAATGCAAACATCACAAAGAAGTTTCAAGGATAGCTTCTTTCTAGCTTTTATGTGGAGTCATTTGGTTTTTCACCATAGTCCTCAATGGGCTCAAAAATGTCCCTTTGCAGGTTCCACACAACTCTGTGATATGAATCACACATCACAAAGCAGTTTCAAAGATAGCTTCTTTCTAGTTTTTATCTGGTGATATTCGGTTTTTCAACATATGCCTCAATGGGTTACCAAAGGCCCCTTCAGTGATTCTACAAGTATTTTGCTTCCAACCTTCCAAATTAAAAGAAACGTTTTATTCTGTAAGTTGAATTCACACATCACAAAACAATTTAACGAATAGATTCTTTCTGGTTTTTATCTGGGGACATTTTGTTTTGCACCATAGGCCTCAACGGGCTTTCAAAGGTGTCTTACCAGATCCTACAAGAAGTTTGTTTCCAACCAGCTAAATCAAAAGAAGCTTTTAGCTCTGTGACTTGAATCCACACATCACTGAACAGTTTCAAAGATAGTATCTTTCTAGTTTTTATCTGGGGACATTCGTTTTTTCATCCTAGGTGTAAATGTGGTCCCAAATGTCCTTTCACAGATTCTTCAAGAAGAGGGTTTCCAACCTACTCATTTGAAAGCACATTTAACTCTTTGAGATGAATCCACACAACCCAAAGCAGTTTCACAGAGAGCTTCTTTCTAGTTTTTATCTGGGGATATTCTGTTTTTCACCACAGGCATCAATGAGCTCTCAAATGTTCCTTCGCATAGTCTATCAGAAGTGAGTTTCCAAACTGTTGAATGAAAAGAAAAGTTTTACTCATTTGGATGAATCCACACATTACAGAGAAGTTTCACAGAGAGCCTGTTTCTGGTTCTTATCTGAATATATATAGGCCTCAATGAGCTGAAATATGTCCCTTCACAGATTCTACAAATAAAGTGTTTCCAACCTGCTGAATAAAAAGGAAAGTTAAACTCTGTAAGTTGAATTGACACATCAAAAAGAAGTTTCACAGAAAGCTTCTATCTAGTTTTATCTGGGGATATTCAGTTTTCACAACAGTCCTCTATAAGCTTGCAAATGTCCCTTTGCAGATTCTACCAGGAGGGTGTTTCCAACCTGGTAATCAAAAAAGCAAATTTAATTCTTTGTGTTGGATTCACACATCACAAAGCAGGTTCACAGAATGCTTCTTTCTAGTTTTTATCTGGGTATATCTTTTTTTCACCATAGGCATCAATGTACTCCCAAAGTCCCTTCACATATTCTACAAAATAAGTTCTTCTAACTTGCTGAATCAGAAGAAAATTTTAACTCTATGAGATAAATCCACATATCACAAAGCAGTTTCACAGATACCTTCTTTCTAGTTTTTATTTTGTGATATTCCTTTTTCCATCATAAGCCTCAATGGGCTCACAAATGTCCCTTCACAGATTCTACAAATAGAGTATTTCCAAACTGTTGATTAAAAGAAAGGTTTAATTCCATGGGATGAATCCACAAATCACAAAGCAGTTTTACTGACAGCTTCTTTCTAGTTTTTATCTGGGGATATTTGGGTTTTCATTTATGCCTCAGTGGGCTCTGAAATGTTTCTTGGCAGATTCTACAAAAAAAAGTCCAAACGTCTGAATCAAGAGAAAAGTTTAACTATGTGAGATGAATCCACAAATCACAAAGCAGTTTCACAGATTGCTTCGTTCAAGTTTTTATCTGGAGATTTATGGATTTTCACAGCAGGTGACATTGTACTCTCAAAGGTCTCTTTGCAGATTTTACAGAAATAGTTTTTACAACCTGCTGAATCAAAACCAAGCTGTATCTCTGTGAGATGAATGCACACATCACAAAGGAGTTTCACAGAGAGCTTCTTTCTACTCTTTTCTGGGGATATTTCATTTTTCACCATAAATGTCAATGGGCTCTCATGTCTTCTTGCATATTCTACAAGAAGAGTTTTTCCAACCTGTTGAATCAAAAGAAAGGTTTCAATCTGTGAAATGAATTCACACATCACAAAGCAGTTTCACAGATAACTTTTTTCTAATTTTTATCAGCAAATATTTGGTTTTTAACCATAGACTCAATGTGCTACCAAATGTTCCTTTGCAGATACTACAAGAAGAATATATCCAACTTGCTAAATCAAAAGAAAGGTTTATCTCTGTGAGATGAAT
>NW_016816794.1:169513-171811 GCF_001698545.2 Rhinopithecus bieti
TATCTCTGTGAGATGAATTTACACATCAAAAGCAGTCTCATAGATAAATTTTTTCTAGTTTTATTGGGGATATTCTGTTTTCACCGTAGGCTTCAATGAGCTCCCAAATGTCCCATCACAGATTCTACAAAAGAGTGTTTTACCCACTGAATCAAAAGAAAGGTTTAACTCTATGAGATGAATTGATACATCACAAATCAGTTTCACAGGTATTTTCTTTCTAGTTTTATCTGAAGATGTTCGGTTTTCATTATAAGCCTAAGAGGGCTCCAAAATGTTTCTTGGCAGATTCCTCCAGAAAAGTTTTTCCAATTTGCTGAATCAAAAGAAATGTTTAACTTTGTGAGATGAATCCACACATCACAAAGCAGTTTCAAAGATAGCTTCTTTCTAGTTTTTATCTGGGAATATTTGATTTATCACCATAGGCCTCAATGGACCTCCAAATGTCTGTTTGCAGGATTCTACAAAAATAGTGTTTCCAACATGCTTCAACAAAAGATATGTATAGCTTTCTTACATGAATCCACACATCACAAAGCTGTTTCACAGATAGCTTCTTTCTAGTTTTTATATGGGGATATTCAGTTTTTCACCATAGGCCTCAATAGGTGCTCAAATGTCCCTTCGCAGATACTACCAGGAGAGGGTTTCCAACTAGTTGAATCCATAGAAAGATTTAACATTTTGAGATGAATCCAAACTTCACAAAGCAGTTTTACAAATAGCTTCTTCTGGTTTTAATCTGAATATATTCGATTTTCACCATAAAACTCAATGGGCCCCAAATATCCCTTCTAAGATTCTACAAAAAGAAGGTTTCCAACCAGCTGAATCAAAAGAAAGGCTTATCTCTGTCAGTTAAATCCACACATCACAAAGCAGTTTCACAGATAGCTTCTTTCTAGTCTTGATCTTGAGATCTTTTGTTTTTCATTATAGTCCTCAAAGGGCTCTGCAATGTCTCTTCACAGATACTACAAAAAAGTATTTCAAGCCCACTGAATCACAACAAAGGTTTAACCCTTTGAGATAAATTTACACATTACAAAGCAGCTTAACAGATAGCTTCTTTCTGGTTTTTATCTGCAGATATTTGGATCTTCACCATAGACTACATATGGCCCCCAAATGTCATTCCAAGATTCTACTAAAAGAATGTATCCAACTGGCTGAATCAAAAGAAAGGTTTACCTCTGTGAGTTGAATCCACGCATGACAAGGCAGTTTCACAGACAGCTTACTTTTAGTTCCTATTGACAGATATTCAGTTTCTCACGATAGGCCTCAATGGGCTCCCAAATTATCCCTGTGTAGATTCTACCAGAAGAGTGTTTCCAACCTGTTGAATCAAAACAAAGCTTTAATTATGTGAGATGAATGCACACATCACAAAGCAGTTTCACAGATATCTTCTTTCTGTTTTTTTAATAGGGATATTTTGTTTTATACTAAAGTCCTCAAAAGGCTCCCAAATGTCCTTTTGCAGATTCTACAAGAAGTTTGTTTCTAACCTTCTACACCAAATGAAAGGTTTACCTCTGTGAGTTGAATCCACACCTCACAGTACAGTTTCACGGACACCCAACCTGTTGAATCTAAACAAATGTTTAACTCTGTGAGATGAATCCACACATCATAATGAAGTTTAACAGATAGTTTTTTTTTCTTTTTATCTGGATATATTCAGTTTTGCCTCATAGGCCTCAGTTGTCTTCCAAGTGTTCCTTTGCAGATTCTACAAGAAGTTTGCATCCAACCTGCTAAATCAAAAGGAAGGTTTAACACCGTGAGTTGAATCCACACATCACAAAGCAGTTTCACAGATTGCTTCTTTCTAGTTTTTAATCTTAGTATATTCGGCTTTTCACCATAGGCATCAATGTGCTCCCCAATATCCCTTTGCAGATTCCACAAGAAGAGTGTTTCCAACCTGCTGATTCAAAAGAGAGGTTTAACTCTGTGAGATGAATGCACACATCACAAAGCAGTTTCACAGAGAGTTTCTATCCAGATTTTTTCTGTGGATATTCTGTTTTTCACAATAGGTCACAATGGACTCTCAAATGTCCCTTCACAAATACTACATGAAGAGTTTTTCAAACCTACTGAAAAAAGAAGCTTTAATTCTCTTTGAAGCAATTGTGAATAGAAGTTCATTCCTGATTTGGTTCTCTGCTTGTCTGTTGCTGGTGTATAAGAATGCTTGTGATTTTTGCACATTAATTTTGTATCCTGAGGCTTTGCTGAAGTTGCTTATCAGCTTAAGGAGATTTTGGGCTGAGACAATGGGGTTTT
>NW_016816794.1:173499-181268 GCF_001698545.2 Rhinopithecus bieti
AAAAAAAAAAAAAAAGAAGCTTTAACTCTATGAGATAAATCCACACATCACAAAGCAGTTTCACAGGGAGCTTCTTTCTAGTTTTTATCTGGATATATTCTGTATTTTACCATATGCATCATTGTCCTCTGAAATATCCCTTTGAAGATTCTAACAAGCACAGCCTTTCCAACATGCTGAATCAAAAAGGTTTATTGCTATGAGATGAATCCACACATCACAAGGAAGTTTGATAGATAGCTTCTTTCTACTTTTTATATGAGTATATTCGTTATTTCACTATAGACCTCAATGGGTCCCCAAATATCCCATCGCAGAGTATACCAGAAGAGTTTCCAATGTGTGGAATCAAAAGAAACGTTTAACTCTATGAGATCAATTCACACATCACAAATGACTTTCACAGATAGCTTCCATCTAGTTTTCTTTTTGAAATATTCTGTTTTTCACCATAGGCCACAAAGAGCTCCCAAATGTTTCTCCGCAGATTCTACCAAACGTGTGTTTCTAACCTGCTGTATAAAAAGAAGGATTTAAATTTATGAGATGAATCCACAATTACAAAGCAGTTTCACAGACACCTTATTTCTAGTTTTTATCTCAAAATGTTCAGTTTTTTATTATAAGCCTCAGTGGGCTCTGAAATGTCCCTTGGCAGATTATACCAAAGGGATTTTTCCTACCTGCTGAATCAATAGAAAGGTTTAATTCTGTGACACAAATCCACACAACACAAAACAGTTTCAGAGATAACTTCTTTCTTGTTTTAATCAGAGGATATTCTGTTTTTCACCATAGGCCTCAACAGGCTTCCAAATATTTCTTCACATATTCTACAAAGAGAGTGTTTCCAATCTGCTGAATTGAAAGAAAGGTTTAACTCTGTGAGTGCAACCCACACATCACAAAGCAGTTTCACAGATAGCTTCTTTCCATTTTTTTCTACGGGTATTCTGTTTTTCATTATAGTCCTTAATGGGCTCCCAAATGTCCCTTCACAGATCTTACCAGAAGAATGTTTCTAACCTTTTTTTTTTTTTTTTTTTTTTTTTTTTTTTTTTGAGACGGAGTCTCGCTCTGTCGCCCAGGCTGGAGTGCAATGGCCGGATCTCAGCTCACTGCAAGCTCCGCCTCCCAGGTTTACGCCATTCTCTCGCCTCAGCCTCCCAAGTAGCTGGGACTACAGGCGCCCGCCATCTCGCCCGGCTAATTTTTTGTATTCTTTTAGTAGAGACGGGGTTTCACCGTGTTAGCCAGGATGGTCTCGATCTCCTGACCTCGTGATCCGCCCGTCTCGGCCTCCCAAAGTGCTGGGATTACAGGCTTGAGCCACCGCGCCCAGCCTAACCTGTTTAATCAAAAGAAAGGATTACTCTATTAGATGAATCCACACATCACAAAGCTGTTTCACAGAGAGATTCTTTCTAGTTTTTATCAGGGAATATTCAGTTTTTTTACAGTAGACCTCAATTTTTCACCAAAGTGTACTTTTGCTGATTTTACAAAGAGTGCTTCCAACCTTCTGAATCAAAAGAAAAGTTTAACTCTGTGAGTTTAATCCCCAGATCACAAAGCGGTCTCACAGATAGTTTTTTTTCTAGTTTTTGTCTGGGGATATTCAGTTTTTCACCTTAGACTTCAACGGGCTTCCAAATGTCCCTTCACAGTTTCTACAAGAATAGTGTTTCTAACCTGCTGAATCAAAACAAAGTTTTAACTCTGTGATACGAACCCACACATCACAATGCAGTTTTGTAAATAGCTGATTTCTAGCTTTTATCTGGAAATACTTGGTTTTTCACCATAGGCATCAATGGTCTCCCAAATGTCCCTTCACAGATACTACAAGAAGAGTGTTTCAAACCTTCTGAATCAAAACAAAGGTTTAACGCTGTGAGATGAATGCAAATATCACAAAGCATTTTCACAGATAGCTTCTTTCTCGTTCTTATTTGGGGATATTCGATTTTTCACCATAGGCCTCCATGGACCTTCAATCGTCCCTTTGGAGATTCTACAGAAAGAGTATTTCCCATCTGCTGAATCAGACAAAAGGTTTAACTCTGTGAATTGAATCCAAACATCACAAAGCAGTTTCACAGATAGCTTCTTTTCAGTTACTATATAGGAATATTCTGCTTCCCACCATAGGCCTCACTGGGCTCCTGAATATCCATTTGCAGATTATACCACAAGAGTGTTTTCAAACTGCTGAACCAAAATAAAAGTTTAACTCTGTGAGATGAATCCACACATCACAAAGCAGTTTTGCCAATAGCTTCTCTAGTTTCTAATCTGTGTATATTCAGTTTTATCTTGTAGTTCTCAAAGGGGTCCCAAATGTCCCATCTCAAATTCTACAAGAAGATTGTTCCCAACCTGGTAAATCAAAAGAATGTTTTAACTCTGTGAGCTGAGTCCACACATCACAAAGCAGTTTCAAGATAGCTTCTTTCTAATTTTTATCAGAGAAACTTGGTTTTTCACCATATTTCTCAAAGGGCCCTCAAATGCCCATTCATACATTCTACAAAAAGATGGTTTCTAACTTACATAATCAAAACGAAGTTTTAACACTGTGAGATGAATCTGCACATCACAAAGCAGTTTCACAAATAGCTTCTTTCTAGTTTTCATCTTGGGATATTCTGTTCTTCACTATAGGCCCCAATGGGCTCCCAAATGTCCCTTCCCAGATACAGTAAGGAGAGTGTTTCAAATCTCTGAATCAAAACAGAGGTTTAACTCTGTGAGATGAATCCACACACCACAAACCAGTTTCACAGATAGCTTCTTTCTAGTTTTTATCTACAGATATTCATTTTTTCACCATATACCTAATGGGCCCCCAAATGTCACTTGGGTGGTTCTACAAAAAAAAGTGTACCCAACCTACTGAATCAAAATAAAATTTTAACTCTGAGTTGAATCCACACACCACAAAGGAGTTTCACAGATTGCTTCTTTTTAGTTTCTGTCTAGGGTTATTCATTTTCTCAACAAAGGCTTCAATGGGCTAAAATATGTCCCTTCATAGATACTACCAGAAGTGTGTTTTCAACATACTGAATCATCAAAAGGTTTAACTCTGTGAGTTGAATGCACACATCACAAAGCAGTTTCACCGATATCTTCTTTCTAGTTGTTGTCTGGGGATATTTGGTTTTTCACCATAGTCCTCAAAGGGCTTTCAAATGTCCCTTCGCAGAGTCTACAAGAAGTCTGTTTCCAACCTGTTAAATCAAAAGAAAGGTTTAACTCTTTTAGTTGAGTCCACATATCACAAAGCAGTTTCTCAAACAGCTTTTAATAGTTTTATCTGGGGATATTTGGTTTTTTATGATAGGTGTCAATGTGCTACAAAATGTCCCTTCACAAATATTACTAGAAGAGTGTTTCCTACCTGTTGAGTGAACACAAAGGTTTAACTCTGTGAGTTGAACCCACACATCACAAAGAAGTTTCACAAATAGCTTTTTTCTACTTTTTATCTGGAAATATCCTGTTTTTCACTGTAGGCCTGAAAGGGCCCACAAATATTCATTTGCATATTCTACAAGAAGAGTGATTCCAACCTGCTGAATCAAAAGAAAGGCTTATCTCTGTGATATAAATTAACACATAACACAGCCTATACACAGATAGCTTCCTTTCTATTTTATCTGGAGATATTTCGTTTCTCACCATAGTTTTCATGGACTCCAAGATGTCCCTTCGAAGACCATTCAAATAGAGTGTTTCCAACCTGCTGAATAAAAAGATAGGGTTTACACTGAGAGTTAAATCCACACATCAAAAAGCAGTTTCACAGACAGCTTCTTTCTAGTTTATATCTAGGGATATTTTGTTTTCTACCATAGGCCTCAAAAGGGCTCCCAAATGTCTCTTCGCAGATTCTACCAGAAGAGCGGTTTTTACCTGCTGAATATAAAGAAAAGTTTTAATCAGTGAGGTAAATTCACACATTACAAAGCAGTTTCACAGATAGCTTCCTTTTAGTTTTATCTGAGGATATTCAGTTTTAATGTAAGCCTCAATGGACTCTGAAATATCCCTTGGCATGTTATATCAGAAAAGTTTTTCCAACCTGCTGGATCTAAAGAAAGGTTTAACTCTGAGATGAATCCACACATCACAAAGCGGTTTCACAGGTAGCTTCTTTCTTGCTTTTATCTGGATATTTGGTTTTCACCACAGACCTCAATGGACCCCTAAATGTCCCTTCACAGATTCTACAAGAGGAGTGTTTCCAACCTACTGAATCGAAAAAAAATATTTAACTCTGTGAGTGAATCCACACATCACAAAGCAGTTTCACAGATAGCTTCTTTCTAGCTTTTATCTACAGATATTCAGTTTTACATTATAATCCTCCATGGTTTCCCAAATGTCCTTTGACAGATTCTACCAGAAGAAAGTTTCCAACCTGCTGAATCAAAAGGAAGTTTTAACTCTGTGAGAAGAATCCACACATCACAGAGGTGTTTCACAGATAGGTTCTTTCTAGTTTTTATCTAGGGATATTCTTTTTTTTTTTTTCTGTAGGTCTCAATTTTTTCACAAAAGTCCCTTCCCTGATTATACAAAAGAGTGTTTCCAACCTTCTGAATGAAAAGAAAGGTTTAAGTCTGTGAGGTAAGTCGACACATCACAAATCAGTTTCACAGATAGCTTATTTCTTGTTTTTATCTGTTGATATTTGGTTTTCACCATAGCCTCACTGTGCCCCCATCTATCCCTTCACAGATTCATCTATCCCTTCACAGACGGTTTCCAACCCGCTGAATGTAAAGAAAGATGTATCTCTTTGAGTTGAACCCACACATCACAAGGCAGTTTCACATACAGCTTCTTTCTAGGTTTTGTTTGGACATAATCAGTTTTTCACTCTAGGCTTCAATGAGCTCCTAAATGTCCCTTTGCAGATTTTACCAGAAGAGTGTTTATAACCTGTTGAATAAAAATAAAGGTTTAACTTTGTGAGATTTATCCACACATCACAAAGCAGTTCCACGGATAGCTTTTTTTCTAGTTTTTATCTGAGCATATTTTGTTGTTCACCATAGGCATCAAAGTGCTCCCAAATGTCCCTTCTCAGATTCTACAAGAAATGTATTTCCAACCTGCTGAATCAAAACAAAACTTTAACATTATGAGATGAATCCACACATCACAAAGCAGTTTCACAGTTATCTTCTTTCTAATTTTATCTTTGTATATTCTCTTTTAACCATAAACCTCAACTGGCACCCAAATATCCCATTCCACATTCTGCAAAAAGACTATTTCAAACCTGCTGAATGAAAACAGAGCTTTAACTCTGTGAGATGAATTCACACATCACAAAGCAGTTTCAAAGATAGATACTGTCTTGTTTTTGTGTGGGGATTTTTTTTTTTTTATTATAGGCCTTAATGGGCTCCAAAATATCTCTTTGCAGATTCTACAAATAGAGTGTTTCTCATCTGCTGAATCCAAACAAATGTTTAGCTCCGTTAGATGAACCCACACATCACAAAGAAGTTTCTCAGATAGTTTTTTTCTAGTTTTGTCTGGGAATTTTGTTTTCACTATAGCTCTCAAATGGTTCCCAAATGTCCGTTCACAGAGTCCACAAATAGTGTTTGCAACCTGCTGAATCAGAAGAGAAAGAAAATTGTGAGTTGAATACACACATCACAAAGCCACTTCACAGATAGCTTCTTACCAGTTTTTATCTAGAGATATTCAGTTTTTCACCATAGGATTCAATAGGCTCCTATATGTCCCTTCACAGATTCTACCATAAGAGAGTTTCCAACCTGTGGAATCAAAGCAAAGTTTTAACTCTGTGAGATGAATCCACACATCGAAACGCAGTTTCACAGATATCTTCTTTCTAGTTTTTATCTGTTGATATTTGGTTTTACATTGTAGTCCTCAATGGACTCCGAAATGTCCCTTGGAAGATTCTATAAGAAGAGTGTTTTTAACCTGCTGAATCATCAGAATGGTTCAACTCTATGAGACAAATCCACACATCACAAAATAGTCTCACAGATAGCTTCTTTCTGGTATTAATCTGTGGATATTTGATGTTTTACTGTAGGCCTCAACTTGCCACAAAATGTCCCTTCATAGATTCTACAAAAAAAGTGTTTTCAACCTGCTGAATCCAAATAAAGTTTTATCATTGTGAATTGTATCCACACATCATAAAGCAGTTTCAAAGATATCTTTCCACTTGTTGTTATCTGGGGATATTCTATTTTTCACGATAGGCTTCAATGTGATCCCAAATGTCCCCTCACATGTCCTACAAGAAGAGTGTTTCCAAATTGCTGAATCAAAAAAAAAAAAACAAAACAAAACAAAAAAACAAAGCTTTAACTCCATGAGATTAATTCACACATCACAAAGCAGTTTCATGGAGAGCTTCTTTCTAGTATTTTCCTGGGTTTATTCAGTTTTTCACTCTAGGCATCAGTGGGTTCTCAAATATTTCTTCACAGATACTACAAATAGAATGTTTCATACCCACTGAATAAAAACAAAAGTTTAACTCTGTTAGTTGAATCCACATATCACAAAGCAGCTTCACAGAGAGATTCTTTCTAGCTTTTCTGTACGATTATTTGGTTATTCACCATAGACCACAAACAGCTCCCAAGTGTTCCTACACAGATTTTCCCAGAATAGTGTTTCCAACCTGCTGAATCACAAGAAATGTTTAACTCTGTGAGATAAATCTCCACATCACAAAGCAGCTTCACAAATACATTCTTTCTAATTTTTATCTAAGAATATTATATTAGGTTTTTAATTGTAAGCCTTAATGGGGTTTGAAATGTCCCTTGGCAGATACTACCAAAAGAGTGTTTCCAAACTCTTGAATCAATAGAAATGTTTGACACTGTAAGTTGAATCCAAACATCACAAAGCAATTTCATATATAGCTTCTTTCTAGTTTATATCCGGGGATATTTTGTTTTTCACCATAGGCCCTAATGGGCTCCTCAATGTCCCATTGCAGATTCCACCAGAAGAGTGTTTTTAATCTGCTGAATCAAAATAAAGGTTTGACTGTGTGAGGTGAATCCACACATCACAAACCAGTTTCACTGATAACTTCTTTCTAGCTTTTATATTGGGATATTTGTTTCTTCACTGTAGGTGCCAATTTGCTTTCAAACGTACCTTCACAATTCTAAAAGTGTTTCGAATCTATTAAATCAAAACACACCCATAACTCTGTAAGATAAATCCACACATAATAAAGCAGTTTCACAGAGAGCTTATTCCTAGTTTTTATCTGGGGATATTTGTTTTTTTACCATTGGCATCAATGTGCTCCCAAATCTCCCTTCACAGATTCTACGAGTGTTTCCAACCTGCTGAATCAAAACAAAGCTTTAAGTTTGTGAGATGAATCCACGTATCACAAGGCAGTTTCACAGATAGCTTCTTTCTAATTTTCTTTGGGGATATTTGGTTTTCATTGTAGGCCTCAATAGGCTCCCAAATGTCTCTTTCCAGATTCTACAAACAGAGTGTTTTAACCTGCTGAATAAAAGAAAGTTGTAACTCAGTGAGATAAATCCACCTATCACAAAGCAGTTCCACAAGTAGTTTCTTTCTAGTTTTTATCTGGGGATATTTGATTTTTCAGCATAGGCCTCAATAGTTCCCCAAATGTCCCCTCACAGATTTTTTAAAAGAGTGATTCCAACCTACGAATCAAAATAAAATTTAACTCTGAGTTGAATCCACACATCACAAAGCAGTTTCAC
>NW_016816794.1:182156-188741 GCF_001698545.2 Rhinopithecus bieti
TTCACAGATAGCTTCTTTCAATTTTTATTTGCGTATATTAGTTTTTTTTTTTTTTTTCCTTATAGGCCTCAACTGGTTCCCAAATGTGTTTTCACAGATTCTACAAATAGAGTGTTTTTAACCTGCTGAATAAAAATAAAGTTTTAAATCTGTGAGTTTCATCCACACATCACAAAGAAGATTCACAGATAGCTTCTATCAAAGTTTCATCTGAGGATATTCCATTTTCATAAGCCTCGATGGACTCCAAAATGTCCCCTGACAGATTTAACCAGAATAGTGTTTTCAAGCTGCTAAATCAGAAACAAAATTTAATTCTGTGAGGTGATTCTACACATCACAAAGCAGTTTCACAGATAGCTACTTTCTCGTTTTTATCTGGTGATATTTAGTTTTTCACCCCAGGTGCAATGTGCTCACAAATGTCTTTTCACAGATTCTACAAATAGAGTGTTTCCAACCTGCTGAATCAAAAGAAATGTTTAAATTTTTAAGATGAATCCACGCATGACAAAGTATTTTCACAGAGAGCTTCTTTTAGTTTTATCTGGGGATATTCAGTTTTCACCATAGGTGTTATTATCCTCCCAAATGGCCCTTCACAGATTCTACATGAAGAGTGTTTCTAAGCTGCTGAATCAAAGACATTCTTTAACTTGGTGAGATAAACCCACACATCACAGAGTAGTTTCACAGATAGCTTCTCTCTAGTTTTTATCTTGGGATATTCTGTTTTTAATCATAAACCTCAATGGTTTCCCAAATGTTCCCTCACACACTTTACCAGTGTGATTCCAACATAATGAATCAAGAAAAGGAAGAAAAAAAAAAGATTTGACTCTGTGAAATGAACTCACACGTCACAAAGCAGTTTCACAGATAACTTCTTTCTAGTTTTCATGTGGGTATATTCGGTTTTCCATTGTTGGCCTCAATGGGCTCCCAAATGTCTTTTCAAAGATTCTACAAATACAGTTTTCTAACCTGCTGAATAAAAGAAGGTTTTAATTCCGTAAGTTGAATCCACACAAAACAAAACACTTTCACAGCTGCCTTCTTTGTAATTTTTATTTAGAGATAATCTGTTCTTCATTATAGGCCTCAATAGGCTCCCAAATGTCCCTTCCAAGGTTCTACAAGAAGAGTTTTTCCAACTGCTGAATCAAAAGAAAGTTTTATCTCTGAGAGATGAATCCACACTTCACAAAATAGTTTCACAGATAGCTGCTTTCTAGATTCTGCTTTCCATCATAGGCCATGATGGACTTTCAGATGTCCCTTCACAGTTTCTATCAGAAGAGTGTTTCCAAGGTACTAAATCAAAATAAAGGTTGACCTCAGTAAGATGAATCCACAAATCACAAAGCTGTTTCACAGAAATCTTCTTTCTAGTATATATCTGAGTATATCTCTTTTTGAACATAGGTATCAATGTGCTCCCAAATATTTCTTCTGAGACTATACAAAATGAGTGATTTCAACTTGCTGAATCAGAAGAGAAGTTTACCTCTGTTAAGTTGTATACACAAATCACAAATCAGTTTCAGAGATATATCTTTTCTACTTTTGTCTGGGGATATTCGGTTTTTCACTATAAGCCTCAATGGGCTTTCAAATATCCCTTCACATATTCTACAAATAAAGTGATTCCAACCTGCTGAATGAAAAAAAAGAAAAGGTTCAACTCTGTGAGATGAATTTACACATCACAAAGCAGTTTCTCTGATGGCTTGTTTCTAGTTTTTATCTGGGGATATTTGTTGTTTCACCATAGGTTCCAAAGGGCTCCCAAATGTCCCTTCCTTGATTCTACAAATAAAGTATATCCAACCTGCTGAATGAAAAGAAAGCTTAAGCTCTTCAATTGGAATCCATACATCACAAAGAAATTTCACAGTTAACTTCTTTCTAGTTTTATCTAGTGCTCTATTTTCACCATAATTCTCAAAGGGCTCCCAAATGTTTCTTCACAGATTCTACAAGAAGAAAGTTTCCAATGTGTAGAATCAAAAAAAGCTTTACTTCTGTGAATTTAATCCATAAACCACAAAGCAGTTTCACAGATAACTTATTTCTAAATTTTATCTGGGAATATTGGGTTTTTTGCCATATGCCTCAATGGGTTCCCAGATGTCCCATCACAGATTGTACCAGAAGAGTTTTTTTAACCTGATGAAACAAAAGAAAGGTTTAACTCTGTGAGATGAATCCACACACCACAAAACAGTTTCACAGATAGCTTCTTTGTAGTTTTTATCTGGGGATATTCAGTTTTTCACAATAGGCTGCAATGGGCTCCCAAATGTCTACTTGCAGATACTACAAATAGGGTGTTTCCTACGTGTTGAATAGAAAGAAAATGTTAACTCTGTGAGATGAATCCACTAATCACAAATCAGTTTCACTGATGATTTATTTCTGGTTTTTATCTGGGGACATTTGGTTTTTCACCTTATGGCTCAACGGTCTCCTAAATGTCCCTTCACAGATTCTACAAGAAGATTGTTTCCAACCTACTGAATTGAAAGAATAGCTTAACTCTGTGAGATAAATCCACACATCACAAGGCAGTTTTACAGATAGCTTCTTTCTAGTTTTTATCTAGAAAAGTATGTTTTTTCACCATAAACCTCAATGGGCTCCCAAATGTCTTCCCACATTCTACAGAAGAGGGTTTCCATCCTGCTGAATCAAAACAAACGTTTATCTTCTTGAGATAAATCCAAACATCACAAGGCAGTTTCACTGATAGCTTCTTTCTACCTTTTATTTGGGGATTTTGTTTTTCACCATAGGCCTCAATGGGCTCCAAAATGTCCCTTTGCAGATTGTACAAATAGAATGTTTCCAACCTGCTGAATCAAAAGAAATGTTTAACACTCTGAGTTGAATCCACACCTCACAAAGCAGTTCCACAGATAACTTCCTTCTACTTTGTATCTAGGGATATTCTGTTTTTCACCATAGGCCTCAAAGGCTTCCCAAATGGCCCCTCACAGATTCTACCAGAAGAGTGTTTCCAACATGGTGAATCAAAAGAGAGGTTTACCTCTGTGAGATGTATCCACACATCACAAAGCAGTTTTACAGATAGCTTCTTTCTAGTTTCTATCTGCAGTACTTGTTTTACTACCATAGGTTTCAATGGGCTCCCAAATGTCCTTTCACAGATTCTACAAAAAGAGTGTTTCCTACCTGCTGACTAAAAAGAAAGTTTTAAATCTGTGAGTTGAATCCACACATCACAAAGCAGTTTCACAGGGAGCTTCCTTCTAGTTTTTATCTGGGGATGTTCATTTTTTACCATAGGCCTCAAAGGTCTCCCAAACGTCCTTTCACAGATTTTACCAGAAGGGTGTTTCGAACCTGATGAATCAAAAGAAAGGTTTACCACTGTGAGACGAATCCACACATTACATAGCAGTTTCACAGATAGAAACTTTATAGTTTTATTTGTGGATATTTGGTTTTCAGCCTAGTTATGATGTGCTTTCAAATGTCACTTCGCAGATTCTACAAAAAGAGTGTTTCCAACCTGCTGAATTCAAAGGCAGATTTTACTCTGTGAGATGAATCCACACACCACAAAGTCATTTCACAGATAACTTCTTTTAAGTTTTTACCAGGGATATTCAGGTTTTCATTACAGGCCTCAATGTCCCTCAATGTCCAAAATGTCCCTTTGCAGATTCTACAAATTGAGTGTTTTTAACCTGCTAAGTCAATAGAAAGGATTAATTCTGTGAGTTTAACCCACAAATCACAAAGCAGTTTCACAGTTACTTTCTTTCCAGTTTTTGTTTAGGGATATTTTGTTTTTCAACATAAGCCTCAATGGGCTCACAAACGTTTCTTTGCAGATTCTACCAGACGGGGCTTTCAAACCTGCTGAATCAAAAGAAAGGTTTGACTCTGTGACATGAATCCACACATTACAAAGCAGTTTCTTAGCTAGCTTCTTCTAGTTTTATCTGTGGATAATTTTAACATGATAGTCATCAAGGGACCCTTAAATATTCCTTCACAGACTCTGCAAGAAATTTTTTTCCAACCTGCCATATAAAAGAAAGGTTTATCTCTCTGATTTGGATCCACAAAACACAAACCAGTTTCATACATAGCTTCTTTGTATTTTTTAATGTGGGGATATTGTGTTTTTCACCACAGGCATCAATGTGCTCAAGAAAGTTCCTTTGCAGATCCTACAAATAAAATGTTTCTGACCTGCTGAATTAAAACAAAGGTTTAACTCTATGAGATGAATCCACACATCACAAAGCACTTTCACAGGTAGCTTCTTTTGGTTTTATCTGGGGATATTCTGTTTTCACCCTAGGAGTCAATGTGCTACCAAATGTCCCTTTAAGAATTCTGCAAGAAGAGTGTTTCCAATCTGCTGAATCAGAACAAAAGTTTAACACTATCAGATGAATCCACACATGACAAAGCAGTTTTACAGATAGTTTCTTTCTAGTTTTCATCTGTGTATATTCAGTTTTTCACCATAGGCCTCAATGGACTCCCAAATGTCCCTTCGCAGATTCTACAAGAAGTTTGTTTCCAACCTGCTAAATCAAAATAAAAGTTTAACTCTGAGTTGAATCCACATATCACAAAGCAATTTCACTGATGCCTTCTTTCTAGTTTGTATCAGGGGATATTTTGGTTTTTCACCATTGACCTCATTGGGCTTCCAAATGTCCTTTTGCAGCTTCTACAAAAAAAGTTTCCAATTTGCTGAATCAAAAGAAATGTTTATCTCTGTGATTTGAATCTAGACATCACAAGCCAGTTTCACAGATAACTTCTTTTCAGTTTTTGTCTAGTGATATTCTGATTTTCAACATAGACCTCAATGGGATTTCAATGTCTCTTCACAGATATTACCAGAAGAGTTTTTCCAAACTGCTGAATCAAAAGAAAGCTTTTATTCTGTTAAGTGAATCCACCTCACAAAGCTGTTTCCCAGATGGCTTCTTTCTAGTTTTATCTGGCTATGTTCATTTTAAAATATTTTTTATAGTAGGCCTCAATTTCCCCCAAAATGTTCCTTCGCTGATTCTACAAAAAGAATGTTCCAATCTGGTAAATCAAAAGAAAGGTATAACTCTGTGAGATAAATCCACACACCACACAGTTTCATGGATACCTTCTTTCTAGTTTTTATCTGAGGATATTCTGTTTTCACTATAGGTGTCAGTGGGCCCCAAATGTCCCTTCACAGATTCTACCAAAAGAGAGTTTCCAACAGGTGAATCAAAAGAAAAGTTTAAAATTGTAAGTTGAATCCCCAGTTTAGCAGTTTAGCAGAGAACTTCTTTCTAGTTTTTATCTAGGGATATTTGGATTTTCACCATAGGCCTCAAAGTGCTCCCAAATGTCCCTACACAGATTCTACCAGTAGAGTGTTTCCAATCTGCTGAATCAAAAGAAAGGTTTAACAGTGTGAGATGAATCCACACATCACAAAACAGTTTCACAAATATCTTCTTTCAAGTTTTTATCTGGGGATATTCAGTTTTCACCTTAGGCCTCAATGGGCCCCAAATGTCCCTTTACAGATTCAACCAGAAGAGTGTTTTCATTCTGTAGAACAAAAGAAAATTTACCTCTAAGAGATGAATCCACACATATCAAAAGAGTTTCACAGATAACTTCTTTTAGTTTGTATCTTGGGATATTCTGTTTTCATCATAGTCCTCAAAGAACTTTCAAATGTCTTTTTGCAGATTTCACCAGAACAGTTTTTCACAACAGCAGAATCAAAAGAAAGGTTTAACTCTCTGATATGAATCCACACATCACAAGCAGTTTCACAGATAGCCAATTTGGAGTTTTTAAGTGGGGAAATCCATTTTCCACCATAGGTGTCTATGTGCTCCCAAATGTTCTCTTGCAGATTCTACAAAAATGGTGTTTCCCACTTGTTGAATCAAAAGAAATGGTTAACTCTGTGAGATGAATCCACACATAGCAAAGAAGTTTCACAGATAAATTATTTCTAGTTTTTATCTGGGGATATTCAGTTTCTCACCATACGCCTCACTGGGCTCCCAAATGTTACTTCGCAGATTCTATAAGAACAGTGCTTCCAATCTGTTGAATCAAAGGAAAGGTTTAACTATGTGAGGTGAATCCACACTTCTCAAAGCAGTTTCACGGATAGTTTCTTTCTAGTTTTTTTCTGGGAGTATAGGTTTTTTGACCATAAGTGTCAATGTGCTTGTAAGGATTTCTTTGCAGATTCTACAAAAATAGTGTTTCCAACTAATGGAATCAAAAGAAAGTTTTAAATCTGTGAGAAGAATCCACCCATCAAAAAGCAGTTTGACAGATAGCCTCTTTCTAGTTTTTTCTGGAGAGATTCCCTTTTTCACCATAGGCTTTAATGGGCTCCCAAATATCTGTTCACAGATTCTACAAGAAAAGTGTTTCCAACCTGCTCAATCAATGGAAGTTTCACAGATATCTTGTTTCTAGTTTATATCTGGGGATATTCAGTTTTTCACCATAGGCCTCAAATGGCTCATAAAAGTCCCATCATAGATTCTACAAGAAGAGGGTTTTCAAACTGCTGAATCAAAA
>NW_016816794.1:188901-198540 GCF_001698545.2 Rhinopithecus bieti
GTTTACCTTTGTGAATTGAATCCACACATCACAAAGGAGTTTCACAAATGGCTTGTTTCAAGTTTTTATATGGTGATGATTAGCTTTTCACCTTAGACCACAATGGGCTCCAAAATGTCACTTCACAAGTTCTACAAATATAGTACTTCCACCCTGCTGAATAAAGAAAAACGTTTAACTCTGTGAGATGAATCTTCACATCACAATGTTGTTCCACTGATTCACCTTAGTCCTGAATAAGCTCCCAAATATCCCTTTGCAGACACCTCAAGAAGACTGTTTTCAACCTGCTGCATCAAAAGAAAGGTTTAACTCTGTGAGATGAATCCACACATCTAAAGCAGTTTCAGAGATAGCTTCTTGCTAGTTTTTATCTGGTGATATTTGTTTTTTTAACATAGGCCTCAATGGACTACCAAAGGCCCCTTCACAAATTCTATGAGTACTTTCTTTCTGACCTGCTAAATCAAAAGAAAGGTTTAACTACGTGAGGTGAATCCACATATCACAAAGTAGTTTCATGGATAGCTTCTTTCTAGTTTTTATCTAGGTACATTTCTTTTTGATCATAGGCATCAAAGTGCTTGTAAGTGTTTCCTTGCAGATTCTACAAAAATAGTGTTTCCAACTTGCTGAATCAAATGAAAATTTTAACTCTGTGAGGTGAATCCACACATCACAAAGCAGTTTCACAAATAGTTTATTTCTAGTTTTTATCTGGTTATATTTATTTTTTCAACATAGGCCTCAGTGAGCTACAAAAGACTCCTTCACAGATTCTACAAGTCCTTTCTTTCAAACCTGCTGAATTAAAGGAAAGTTTCATCTCTGAGAGATTAATCCACACATCACAAAACAGTTTCACAGATACCTTCTTCCCAGGTTTTTACTGGGGATATTTGATTTCTCACCATAGAAGTCAATGGGCTCAAAATTGTCCCCTTCCAGATTCTATAAGAAGACCGGTTGTAACATGCTGAATCCAAATAAAGGTTTAACTATGTGAGAGGAATCCACACATCACAAAGCAGTTTCACAGATAGCTTCTTTCTAGTTTTTATCTGGGGATGTTCAGTTTTTCACCAAAGTCCTCAATGGACTCACAAATGTCCCCCAACAGGTTCTACAAGAAAAGTGTTTCCAACCTACTGAATGAAAAGAAAGGTTTAACTCTGTAAGAGGAATACACGCAATTAAAATCAGTTTCACATATAGTTTCTTTCTAGTTTTCATCTAGGGATGTTCAGTATTTCACCATAGGCTCAATGGGTTCCAAAAAGTTCATTTGCAGATTCTAAAAGTTTCTCCAACCCACTAAATCAATAGAAAGTTTCAACTCTGAGAGGTGAATTTACAAATAACAAAATAATTTCACAGAAAGATTATTTCTAGGTTTTATCTGGAGATATATTTTTTTAACCATAAGCCTCTGTGGACTTTCAAATGTTTCTTTGCAGATTATGCTGAAAGAGTGTGTCCAGCCTGCAGAATCAAAATGAAGATTTAACTCTGTGAGATGAATCCACATATAACAAAACTGTTCCACAGATATATTCTTTCTAGTTTTTATCTGTCTATGTTTGCTTTTTCACCATAGACCTCAAGGCACTCTTAAATTGCCCTTCTCAGATTCTACAAAAACAGTGTTTCCAAACTGCAAATCAAAAGAAAGATTTAATTATGTGAGATGATTCAACACATCACAAAGTAGTTTCACAGATGGCTGATTTCTTTCTAGTTTTATCTGGGGATATTCAGTTTTTCACTGGAGTCCTCAATTTGCCCCAAAATGTCCCCTTGTGGAATCTACAAAAAGAGTGCTTCCAACTTGCTGAATCAAAAGAAAGGTTTAAGTCTGTGAGATGAATCCCCACATCACAAAAGCAGTTTCACACACAGCTTCTTTCTAGTTTTTTGTCTGGTGCTATTCAGCTTTTCAACATACACCTCAGTGGGTTACAAAAGGCCCCTTTGTAGATTCTACAAGTACTTTGTTTCCAACCTGCTGAATTAAAAGAAAGGTTTTATTCTGTGAGTTGAATCCACACATCACAAAACAATTTGATGAATAGATCCTTTCTATTTTTTTTTTTTTTTTTTGAGACGGAGTCTCGCTCTGTCGCCCAGGCTGGAGTGCAGTGGCTGGATCTCAGCTCACTGCAAGCTCCGCCTCCCGATTCACGCCATTCTCCTGCCTCAGCCTCCTGAGTAGCTGGGACTACAGGCGCCCGCCAGGTTGCCCAGCTATTTTTTTGTATTTTTAGTAGAGACGGGGTTTCACCATGTTAGCCAGGATGGTCTTGATCTCCTGACCTCGTGATCCGCCCATCTCGGCCTCCCAAAGTGCTGGGATTGCAGGCTTGAGCCACCGCACCCGGCCCCTTTCTATTTTTTATCTGGGATAAAACATAGGCCTCAATGGGCTCAAAATTATTTCCTTGGGATTCTATGAGAAGAGTGTTTCCAAATTGCTGAATCAAAAGAAATCTTTAAGTTTGTGAGGTGAATCCACACATCACAAAGCAGTTTTATAGATAGCTTCTTTCTAGTTTTTATCTGGAGTTATTCAGTTTTTAACCACAGACCTCAGTGGGCTCCCAAATATCCCTATGTAGATTCTACAAGAAGAGTTTTACAATATTCTAAATCAATAGAAAGGTTCATCTCTGAGAAATGAATTTACAAATCACAAAACAGTTTCACAGAAAGCTTTTTTCTAGGTTTTATCTGGGGATATTTTGTTTTTCACCATTTCAGTGGGCTGTCAAATGTTTCTTTGCAGATAATATTAGAAGAGTGTTTCCAACCTACTGAATCACAATGAAGATTTAACTCTGTTATATGAATCCACACATAACAAAGCAATTTCACTGATAGCTTCTTTGTAGTTTATATCTGGGGATATTCACTATTTCATCAGAGGCCCCAATGGATTCCCAAGTCTCCTTTCACAAATTCTACAAGTAGAGTGTTTCCAAACTGCTGAATCAAAATAAAGGTTTAACACGGGGATATTTAGTTTTTCAGCATTGGCTTCAATGGGCTCTAAAATGTCCCTTCTCATATCCTGCAAGAAGAGTGTTTCAAACCAGCTGAATCAAAAGAAGGGTTTAACTGTGTGAGATGAATCCACACATCACAAATCAGTTTCACAGATAGTTTCTTTCTAGTTTTCATCTGGGGATATTCGGCTTTTCAGCATAGGCCTCAATGGACCCCAAATGTCCCTTCCCAGATTCTACAAGAAGAGTGTTTCCAACGTGCAGAATGAAAAGAAAGGTTTATCTATGACAGATTAATCTACCCATATCAAAAGAGTTTCACAGGTAATTTATTTTTAGTTTCCATCTGGGGATATTCAATTTTTCACAATTGGCCTCAAAGGGCTTTCAAATGTCTTTTCGTAGATTCTGCCAGATGGGATTTTTGCAACAGCTTCATGAAAAGAAGGATTTAACTCTTTGAGATGAATCCACACATCACAAAGCATTTTCACAGACAGCCTGTTTAAAGTTTTTTATCTGTGAAATCAATTTTTCACCATAGTTGTCCATGAGCTCCAAAATGCCCCTTTGCAGATTCTACAAAAACAGTGTTTCCAACTTGCTGAATTAAAAAAAGCGTTAAATCTGTGAGATGAATTCACACATCACAAAGCCGTTTCACAGATAGCTTCTTTATAGTTTTTATCTGGGGATATTCTGTTTTTTACCATAGGCCTCATTGGGCTCCCAAATGTCGCTTCTCAGATTCTACAAGAAAAGTGTTTTCAAGTTGCTGAATCAAAAGAAAGTTTTAACTCGAGGAGGTGAATTCACCTATCACAAAGCAGTTTCATGGATAGCCTCTTTCTATATATTTTTTTTTTTCTGGGGACATCAGTTTTTGACTATAAGGTCAATGTGCTTGTAAATATTTCTTCACAGATTCTACAAAAGTAGTGTTTCCAACTTGCTGAATCAAAAGAAAGGTTTAATTCTGTGAGATGAATCCACGCATCACAAAGCAGTTTCACCGATAGCTTCTTTCTAGTTTTTATCCTGGGATATTCAGTTTTTCACCATAGACCTCAATGGGGTCCAAAATATTTCCTTGCAAATTCTACAAAAGAGTGTTTCCAACCTGCTGAATCCAAAGAAAGTTTTAAGTTTTAGATGAATCTACACATCAAAAGCATTTTCACAGATAGATTCTTTCTAGTTTTCCTCCGGGAATATTCAGCTTTTCACAATAGGCATCAATTGGCTCCCAAATGTCCCTTCACAGATTTTACAAGAAGAGAGTTTGCAATCTACTGAATCAAAAAAAAGGTTTATCTCTGAGAGATGAAACCACACATATCAAAACAGTTTGACAGATTGCTTCTTTCCACTTGTTATCTGGGGATATTCGATTTTTCATCATAGGCCTCAAATGGCTATCAAATGTCTAATTGCAGATTCTACCAGAAGAAATTGCAGTTTCCAAAAAACTGAATCCAACAATGTTTAAATCTGTGAGATGAATCCACACATTACACAGCAGTTTCTCACATGGCCTCTTTCAAGTTTTTATATGGGGATATCAATTTTTCACCATAGGCGTCCGTATGTTCTTAAATGTCCCTTCACCAATACTACAAAATGAGTGTTTCCAACCTGCTGAATCAAAGAAAAGGTTTAACTCTGTGAGATAAATCCACTCATAACAAAGCAGTTTTGCAGACAGCTTCTTTCTAGTTTTCATATTGGGATATTCTGTTTTTCACGGCAGGCCTCAGTGTGCTCCCAAGTGTCCTTTCACAGATTCTACAAAAAGAGTGTTTCCAACCTGCTGAATCAAGAGACAGGTTTATCTCTGTTAGATGAATTTTCCCATAGCAAAGCAGTTTCACAGATAGCTACTTTGTAGTTTTTATGTTAAAATATTCGTTGTCTTCATCATAGGACTCAAAGGGCTCAAAAAATGTCCATTGGTAGATGCTATAAGAAGAGCATTTCCAACCTGCTGAATGAAAAGAAATATTTATCACTGAGAGATGAATCCACACAACCCAAAACAGTATTACAGATAGCTTCTTTCTAGTTTTTATCCAGGGATATTTGGTTTTTTACCATATGCATCAAAGGGCTTTCAAATACCCTTATGCTGATTCTTAAGAAAGAATGTTTCCAACCTGCTGAATCAAAAGAAAAAATTAGCTTTGTGAGATGAATCCACACATCAAGTAGTAGTTTCAATGATAGCTCCTTTATGTTTTTTGTTTCAGTGGATATTTTGTTTTTCAGCATAGGCCTCAATGGGCTCCCAAATATCCCTTCACCTATTCTGCAAGAAGATTGTTTCTAATGTGCTTAATAAAAAGGAAGGTTTAATTCTGTGAGTTGAATCAACACATCACAGAGCAATTTCACAGATAGTTTTTTCTAGTTTTATCTGGGGATATTCTGTTTTCACCATAGGCCTCAAGAATCTTCCAAATGTTCCTTTACAGATTTTATAAATAAAGTGTTTACAACCTGCTGAAGAAAAAAGAAAATTTTAACTCTGTGAGATAAATTCATGCATCACAAAGCAGTTTCACAGATAGCTTCTTTCTAGATTTTATCCGAAGGTATTAGGTTTTTCATTATAGGCTTTGATGGGCTTGCAAATGTCCCTTCACAGTTTCTATAAGAAGAGTGTTTCCAATATGCTGAATCAAAAGATTTTTTTTTTTTATCTCTGAGAGACGAATCCACACATCACAGAAGTTTCACAGATAGCTTGTTTCTAGTTTTAATTTGGGGACATTTGGTCTTTCACTGTAGGCCTCAATGGGTTCCCAAATATCCTTTCACAAATTTTACAGGAAGACTGCTTCCAACCTTCTAAATCAAAAGAAAGGTTTAAATTTGTGAAATGAATACACACATTGCAAAGCAGATTCACACATACCTTCTTTCTAGTTTTTATCTGGGGATATTCGGTTTTTCACGACAGGTTTCAATGAACTCTTAAATGTCCTTTTGCAGATTCTACAAGAAGAGTGTTCCCAACACACTGAACCAAAAGAATGGTATACCTCTGAGAGGTGAATCCATAAATCACATAATAGTTTAAAAGATAGCGTTTTTCTCGTTTTTAACTGGGGAGAGTGGATTTTCACCCTAGGTGTGAATATCCTCCCAAATATCCCTTTGCAGTTTCAATGAAAATAGCGTTTCCAACTTGCTGAATTAAAAGAAAGGTTTGATTCTGTGATATGAATCCACATATCACAAAGCAGTTTCACAGGAAGCTTCTTCCTGTTTTTTATCCTGGGACATTCCGTTTTTCACTGTAGGGTCTCAATGGGCTTCCAAATGTTGCTTCACAGATTCTACAAGGAAAGCATTTCCGACTTGCTGAATCAAAAGAAATGTTTATTCCTGAGAGATGAATCAACACATCACAAAACAGTTCTCAGACAGCTTCTTTCTAGTTTATATCTGGGGATAATCAATTTTTCACCATAGGCCTTTATGGATTTTCAAATTTAATTTTGAAGACTCTCCCAGAAAACTGTTCCTAACCTCTTGCCTCAAAAGAGATATTTAACTCTGTGAGATTAATCTACACATCACAAACAGTTTCAGTGATAGCTTTTTTCTTGTTTTTATCCGGGCATATTCGGTTTTTCACCATAAGCCTTCATGGGCTCTCAAATATCACTTCACAGATTCTACAAATCAAGGGGTTCCAACCTGCTGGATCAAAAGAAAGTTTAAACTCTGTGATATTAATCTACCCACAACATAGCATTTTCACAGATAGTTTCTTTCTAGTTTTTATCTGAGGATATTCGGTTTTTTACTACAGGCCTCAATGGGGCTGCCAAATATCTCTCAGTAGATTCTAGAAAAAGAGTGTTTCCAACCTGCTGAATTAAAAGAAAGGCTTAAACCTGGCAGACGAATCAGGAAAAAACAAAGCAATTTCACAGATAGCTTCTCTCTAGTTTTTATCTGTAGCTATTCAGTTTTTCACCATAACCCTCAATGGTATCTTTAATGTTCCTACGCAGATACTACAAGAAGTTTTTTCCAAGCTGCTGAATCAAAAGAGAGGTTTAAATCTGTGAGATGAATCCACACACCACAGAGCAGTTTCACAGACAGATTCTTTCTAGTTGTTACCTGGGGATATTCATTTTTTCCTCATAGGCCTCAATGGACTAAAAAATGACCCTTCACAGATTCAACAAGAAAAGTGTTTCCAACCTGCTGAATCAAAAGAAGGTTTTAATTACATGAGATGAATCCACACATCACAAAGCAGTTTCACAGATAGCTTTTTTTCTAGTTTTTATCTGGGGATATTCGATTTTTCACCAAGGCCTCAATGGTCTCCCAAATGTTTCTGGGCAAATACTACAAGAAAAGTGTTTTGAATCTGCTGAATCAAAAGAAACACTTAATTCTGTGAGATGAAGCCACACATCGCAAATCAGTTTTACAGGTACCTTATTTCTAGTTTTTATCTGGGGATATTCAATTTTTCACCATTGACCTCAATGAGCTCCAAAATGTCCCTTCATAGATTCCACAAGAAGAGTGTTTCGAACATACTGAATAAAAGAAAGATTTTCTCTGAGAGATTAATTTACACATCACAAAACAGTCTGACTGATATCTTCTTTCTCAGCTTTATCTGGAGATATTCGGTTTTTCACCATAGGCCTGAATGGGCTTTCAAATGTCTTTGAGCAGATTCTACCAGAAGAGGGTTTCCAACCTGCTGAATCAAAAGAGAGGTTTGAATCCAGTAGATAAATCCACACAACACAAAGCAGATTCACAGATAGCTTCTTTCTAGTTTTTATCTGTGGATATTCTGTTTTTTATTACAGGACTCCATGGCCTCTTAAATTTCCCTTTGCAGATTCTATGAGAACAGTGTTTCCAAACTGCTGAATCAAAAGAAAGGTTTAACTCTTTAAGATGAATCCAGACATCACAAACCAGTTTCAAAGATAGCCTCTTTCTATTTTTTATCATGGAATACTCGTTTTTTTCACCATAGGCCTCAATGGGCTCCCAAATATCCCTCCGTAGATTCTACAAAACTTTGCTTCAAACCTCCTGAATCAAAAAGAAGGGTTTAAGTCCATGAGTGGAATCCACACATCACAAAGTTTTTTCACAGATAGCCTCTTTCCAGTTTTTATCTAAGGATATTCAGTTTTCCCCATAGGCCTCAATGGGCTTTCAAATATCCCTTTACAGACACTACAAGAAGTGTGTTTCCAATCTGCTGAATCAAAGAATGGCTTAACTCTGTAAGATGAATCCACACATCACAAAGCAGTTTCACAGGTGGTTTCTTTCTTTTTTTAATCTGGGGATGTTCAGTTTCTCACCATCAGTGTCAATGTGATCCCAAAGGTCCCTTTGCAGATTCTACAAGAAGACTGTTTCCAATCTGCTGAATCAAAAGAAAGGTTGAACTATGTGAAATGAATCCACACATTACAAAGCAGTTTGACAAATAGCTTCTGTCTATTTTGATTGGGGATATTCAGTTTTCACCATACGCATCAAAGGTCTCCCAAGTATCCTTTCTCAGATTCTACAAAATACTGTTTCCAATCTACTGAATCAAAAGTAAGATATTAACTTTGTGCAATGTATCCACACATCAGAAAGCAGTTCCACAGACAGCTTCTTCATAGTTTTTATCTGGGGATATTTGGTTTTTCACCTTAGGCCTCAATGGACTCCGAAATGTCCCTTCCCAGATTCTACAAATCATAAGTTTCAACCTGTTGAATCAAGACAAAGGTTTAACTCTGAGAGACGAATGTGCACATCGGAAAACAGTACAAATATAGCTTCTTTCTAGTTTTTATCTGAGGGTATTCAATATTTCACCCTAAGCCCAAATGGTCTCCCAAATGTCTTTTTGCCATTTCTACAAGAACAGTGTTTCCAATCTGCTGAATCAAAAGAAAGTTATAACTCTGAGAGATGAATCCACACAACAGAAAACAGTTCCACAGATAATTTCTTTCTAGTTTATATCTGGGGATATTTGGTGTTTCACCAAGGGCCTCATGGGCTCCCAAATGTCCCTTCACATATTATAGAGGAAAAGTGTTTTAGTCTGCTGAAAAAAAGAAAATTTAACTGTGTGATGAATCCACATATCACAAAGCAGTTTCAGAGATAGCTTCTTTTCAGTTTTTATATGAGTATATTTGGCTTTTCACCATAGGCCTCAATGGGCTCTAACATATCCCTTTGCAGATTCTCCAAGAAGAGTGTTTTTAACCTGCTGAATCAACATAATGTTTTCACTCTCAGGGATGAATGTACACATCAAAACACAGTTTCAGATATAGATTCTAGTTTTTGTCTGAGGCTTTTCAGTTTTTCACCATAGGCTTCAACGGGTTCCCAAAAGTCCTCTTGCAGATTCTACAAACAGAGTCTTTCCAATCTACTGAATCAAAACAAAGTTTTAGTTCTGGTGAGAATAATCCACAAATTACAAAGGAGTTTCACAGATAGGTTCTGTTTAGTTTTTTTCTAGGGATATTTGGTTTTTCACCACAGGCCTCAATGGGCTTCCAAATGTCCCTTCACAGATTCCGCAAAAAGAGTGTTTCCAACCTGCTGAATCAAAATAAAGGTTTAACAC
>NW_016816794.1:198804-206259 GCF_001698545.2 Rhinopithecus bieti
AAAAAAAAAAAAAAAAAAAAAAAAAAAAAGCATTTCCAACCTGCTGAATTAAAAGCAAGATTCACCTCTATGAGATGAATCCAAACATAACAAAGCAGTCTCACAGATAGCTCCTAAGTTAGATAGTTTTTCTCTGTGAATACTCTGTTTTTCATTATAGACCTCAATGGACTCTCAGTGTCTTTTCACATATTATACAAGAATATTGTGTCAAATCTGCAGAATCAAAAGAAAGGTTTAACTCTAAGAGATGAAACCACACATCACAAAGCAGTTTCACAGATAGCTTTTTACGGGTTTAATCTGGGGATATTCAATTTTTCACTATTGACTTCAATGGGCTCCCAAATATCCCTTTGTAGATTCTACCAGAAAAGTGTTTCCAACCTGCTGAATCAATATAAAGCTTTAATTCTGTGATATAAATCCACACATCACAAAGCAGTTTTACTGATAGCTTCTTTATGGTTTTTATCTGGTTGTATTAGGTTATTCATCATAGGCCTCAATGGGCTTCAAAATGTCCCTTTGCCAATTCTATAAGAAGACTGCTTCCATCTTGCTAAATCGAAAGAAAGATTTAACTCTCTGAGACTAATCCACACATCACAAAGGAGTTTCACAGGTCACTTCTTTCTAGTTTTTATCTGGGGTTATTTTGTTTTTTTAACATAGTCTTCAATGGGCTCCCAAATGTCCACTTGCAGAGTCTAAAAGAAGAGTTTTCCCAACCTGTTCAATCAAAAGAAAGGTTTATTTCTGTGAGATGCATCCACACATCACAAAGCAGTCTCTTAGATAGCTTCCTACTAATTTTTAAATGGGGATAATGAGTTTTTCACTGCAAGCCTTAATGGGCTCCCAAAAGCCTTTTCTCAGGTTCTACAAGAAGAATGTTTCCAACCTGCTGAATCAAAATAAATGATGTGACATGAATCAACACATCACAAAGCACTTTGAAAGATAGATTGTTTATAGTTCTTATTATGGGATATTCAATTTTTTCTCCATAGGCCTCAATGGGCTCATAAATTTCCTTTTGCAAATTCTACAAAAAGAGTGTTTCCAAGCTGCTGAATCAAAATAAAGGCTTAACTCTGTGTAATGAATCCACATATCACAAAGCAGTTTCAAAGATATCTTCTTTCTAGCTTTATCTAGGGATATTCAGTTTTCACAACAGGGCTCTAAAACTCACAAATGTTCCTTCACAGATTTTGCAAAAGAGTTTTTTCAGCCTGCTGTATCCCCCCAAAAAAGATTTATCTCTGAGACATAAATTTACACATCACAAAGCAGATTCACAGATAGCTTCCATCTAGTTTATATCTAGAGATAGTCGGTTTTTCACCATATGCCTCAATGGGCTCCCAAATGTATCTTCACTATTCTACCAGAAAAGTTTATTCAACCTGCTGAACCACAAGAAAGTTTTAAGTGTGTCAGATGAATGCACACATCACAAAGCAATTTCACAGATAGCTTTTTTCATTTTTTTTTCCTGAGGATGTTCAATTTTTCACCATAGACCTCAATGTGTTCTCTGACTTCCCTTTACTGATTCTACAAAAATAACGTTTCCAACTGGCAGAATCAAAATAAAGGTTTAACACTTTGAGATGAATCAACTCATCAGAAAGCAGATAGCTTCTTTGTGGTTTTTATCTGAGCATTTTCAATTTTCTACCATTTTAAGAAGAGGTTTTCCAACCTGCTGAATCAAAGAAAGGCTTAACTCTCTGAGGTGAATCCACATATCACAATGCAGTTAACAGATTGATTCTTTCTAATTTTATCGGGGGATATTTGGTTTTTCACCATAGGTCTTAATAGGACCCCAAATGTCCCTTCATAGGTTGTACCAGAAGAGTGTTTCCAACCTGCTGAATCCAAAGAAAGTTTTAACTCTGTGAGATGAATGCAAACATTTCAAAGCAGTTTCACAGATAGCTTCTTGTTAGTTTCTATCTTGGATACTCGATTTTTCACCATAGGCCTCAGTAGGATCCCAAATATCTTTTTTTAGACTTTATAAGAAGAGTGTTCACAATCTGCTGAATCAAAAGAAAGGTTTAGATATTGGAGAAAAATCCACATATCACAAAGCAGTTTTACTGATTGCATCATCTCAGAGAAAATTGTACACGTCAAAAAACAGTTTCACATATACCTTTTTTCTAGTTTGTTTGTTTTTTTGGTTTTTTTGTCTGAGGATAGTTGATTTTTCAGCATAGGCCTCAACAGGCTTCCAAATGTCCCTTCACAGCTTTTACCAGAAGAGTGTTTCCAACCTGCTGAATCTAAACACAGATTTTATTCTGTGAGTTGAATCAACACATCACAAAGCAGTTTCATAGGTAACGTCTTTCCAGTTTTTCTCTGGAGATATTCGGTGTTTCACCACAGGCCTCAAAAAGCTTCCAAATGTCCCTTCACAGACTCTACAGGAAAAGTGTTTTTAACCTATTGAATGAAAAGCAAGACTCAAATCTGTGAGATGAATCCACAAATCACAAAGCAGTCTCATAGAGAGCTTCTTTCCAGTTTTACCTGGAGATATTCTTTTTCTAGACACAGGCTTCAGTAAGCTCTCAAATGTCCCTTCACAGATTCTACAAGAAGACTGTTTCCAACCTGTAGAATCAACAGAAAAAGTATCTGTGAAGGGACATTTGAAAACTTATTGAGGCTTATGGTGAAAAATGAAATATCTCCAGATTAAAAGTGGAACCTTTCTTTTGATTCAGCAGGTTGGAAACACTACTCCTGAAGAATCAGCAAAGGAACATTTAAGTGCCCAGTGAGGCCTATGGTGAAAAACCAAATATTCAGAGATCACAAAACAGTTTCACAGATAGCTTCTGTCTAGTTTCTATCTGAGGATATTTTGTTTCTCGCCATATGCCACAATGGGCTCCTAAATATCCCATTGCAGACTCATCAAGAAGATTGTTTCCAACCTGCTGAATCAAAAGAAAGGTTCAACTTTGTGAGATGAATCTACACATCATGAAACAGCTAAAAGATGACTTCTTTCTAGTTTTATCTGAAAATATTCATTTTATTACCAATAGCCTCAATGGGTTTTCAAATGTCTGTAAGCGGATTCTACCAAAAGAGTGTTTCCAACCTGCTGAATCTAAAGAGAGGTTTTAATCTGTGAGATGAATAAACACATTGCAAAGCAGTTTCACAGGTAAGATCTTTCTAGTTTTTCTCAGGATATTTGGTATTTCACCACAGGCCTCAAAAAGCTTTCAAATGTCTCTTTGCAGACTCTACAAGAAAAGTGTTTTTAACTTGCTGAATGAAAAGCGAGACTCAAATCTGTGTGATGAATCCACATATCACAAAGCAGTCTCACAGAGAGCTTCTTTCCAGTTTTACCTGGAGATATTCTTTTTCTAACCATAGGCCTCAATAAGTTCCCAAATATCCCTACACAAATTCTACAAGAAGACTGTTTCCAACATGCAGAATCAACAGAAAAAGTAAATTTTGAGATTAATCCACACATTACAAAGAAGTTTCACACACAGCTACTTCCAGTTGTTATCTGTGGATATTCAGCTTTTCACCATAGGCTTCACTGGGCACTTAAATGTTCCTTCACTGATTCTACAGGAGTAGTGTTTCCAACCTGCTGAATCAAAAGAAAGGTTCTACTTTTAATCTGGAGATATTTGATTTTTCACCATAAGCCTCAATAAGTTTTCAAATGTCCCTTTGCAGATTCTACAAGAAGAGCATTTCCAACCTGCTAAATCAAAAGTAAGATTTATCTCTGTGAGTTGACTTCACTCAGCACAAAGCAGTTTCACAGATAGTTTGTTTCTAGTTTTTATCTGGAGATATTCATTTTTTCACATTAGACTCCATGGGCTTCCAAATTTCCCTTCACAGATTCTACAAGAAGAGTGTTTCCAAAGTGCTGAATAAAAAGAAAGATTCAACTCAGTGAGATGAATCCACATCACAAAGCGTTTCACAGGTAGCTTCTTTCTAGTTTCTATCTGAGGATATTTGTTTTCTTACCATATGCCACAGTGGGCTCCAAAATGTCTCACTGCAGATTCATCAAGAAGGTTGTTTCCAACCTGCTTTATCAAAAGAAAGTTTCAACTTTGTGAGATGACACTACACATCATGAAACAGTTAAACAGATAGCTTCTTTCTGGTTTTTATTTGAAGATACTCATTTTATTACCAGTAGCCTCAATGGGCTTTCAAATGTCCATAAGCAGATTCTACAAGAAGAGGGTTTCAAACCTGCTGAAACAAAAAAAGGTTTGACTCCATTAGATGAATCCACAAATCACAAAGCAGTTTCACAGATAGCTTTTTTCTAGTTTTTATCTGGGGATATTCAGTTTTACCATAGGCCTCATATGGCTACAAAATATTCCTTTACAGTTTCTAAAAGTAGAGTGTTTTCAACCACCTGAATCAAAAGAGTCGTTTAATTCATTGAGATGAATCCACACATCACAAAGCAGTTTGACAGATAGCTTCTTTTAAGTTTTTATCTGAGGATGCTCTGTTTTTCACCATAGGTTTCAATGGGTTTCTAAATGTACCTTTGTATATTCTAAAAGAACAGTGTTTCCAAACTGCTGAATCAAAAGAAACGTTTCTCTCTGAGAGATTAATCCACACATCACAAAACAGTTTCACAGATAGCTTCATTCTAGGTTTCACCTGCGGATATTCGGTTTTTCACCATGAACATCAATGAATTTTTAAATGTTCTTTTGCAGATTATACAAGAAGAGCGTTTCTAACCACCTAATAAAAAGAAACGTTTAATATGGTGAGATGAATCCCCATATCATGAAGCAGTTTCACAGATAGTTTCTTTCCAGTTTTTACGTGTGATATTCTGTTCTTCACCATTGGCATCTTGGGATCCCAAATGTCCCTTCTCGGATTCTACAAAAAGAGTGTTTACAATCTGCTGAATCAAAAGGAAGGTATAACTTTGTGAGATGAATGCACACATCACAAAACAGTTTCACAGATAACTTCTTTCTAATTTATATCTGGGGATATTTGTTTTTTTACCATAGGTCTCAGTGGGCTTCCAAATGTCTCTTCACAGATTCTAAAGAAGTTTCTTTCCAACCGGCTAAATAAACAGAAAGGGTTTTCTCTTTGAGATGGATCCACACATCACAAAACAGTTTCACAGATGGTTTATTTCTAGTTTTGATATGGTGATATTCAGTTTTTCACCATATGCATCAATGGACTTCCAAATATCCCTTGGCAGATCCTACAAGAAGAGCGTTTCCACCATGCTGCATCACAATAAAGTGTTAACTTTTTGAGATGAACCCACACATCACAAAACAGTTTCACAGATGGCTTTTTTTCTAGTTTTTATCTGTGGATATTCTGTTTATCACCATCAGCCTAAAAGGGCTTCCAAAATTCCCTTTGCAGATTCTATCAGAAGAATGTTTCCAACCTACTGAATCAAAAGAAAAGTTAAACTCTATAAGATGAATCCATACATCACAATGTGGTTTCACAGGTAGTTTCTTTCTAGTTTTTTTCTGAAGATATTCTGTTTTTTACCATAGATAACAATGGGCTCCGACATGCCCCTTTTCAGATTCTACAAGAACAGTGTTTCCAATTTGCTGAATCAAAGAAAGGTATAACTCTGTGAGATAAATCCAAACTTCACTCTGCATTCTCATAGATAGTTTTTTTTTTTTCAATCTGGGAATATTCAAATTTTCAGCATAAGCGTCAATGTGTTCCTAAATGTCCCTTCACAGATACTGCAAAAGAGTGTTTCCAACCTGCTGAATCAAGAGAAAGGTTTCCCTCCATTAGGTGGATCAACTAATCACAAAGAAGTTTCCCACATGGATACTTTCTAGTTTTTATCTGTGGATATTTGGTTTCTCACCACAGACATCAATGGGCTCCCAAATGTCCCTTTGCAGATACTACAAGAAGAGTGTTTCAAACCTCCTGAATCAAAAGGAAGATTTAACTCTGTGAGATGAATCCACAAATGACAAAGCAGTTTCACAGATATCTTCTTTATAGTTTCTATCTGGGGATATTCGGTTTTTCTGCATAGGCATCAATGGACTTTGAAATGCCCCTTTTAAGGTTCTACAAGAAGAGTATATACAACCTGCTGAATCCAAAGCATCGTTTAACACTGTGAGATGAATCAACACAACGCAAAGCAGTTTCACAGATAGCTTCCAGCTGGTTTTACCTGGGGAAATTCAATTTTTCACCTTAGGCATCAATGGGCTCCACAATGTGCCTTCACAGATTCGAGAAGGGTGTTTCCAACCTGTTATATCAAAAGAAATGTTTGTCTCTGAGAGATGAATCCACATGTCACGAAACTTTCACACATAGTTTCTTTCTAGTATTTATTTGGGGATATTCAGTTTTTCATCATAGGCCTAAATGTTCTTCAAAATGTCTTTTCTCAGATTCTACCAGAATAGTTATTCCAACCTGCTGGATGAGAAGAAAGGTTTAACTATGGAGTTGAACCCAAACATCACAAGGTAGTCTCACAGTAGCTCTTTCCTAGTTTATATCTGGGGATATTCGGTTTTTCACCATAAACGTCAATGTCCTACCAAATGTCCCTTCACAGATTCTGCAAAAAATGTGTATAACCTGTTGAATCAAAAGAGTGGCTTACCTCTATGTGGTGAAACAACACAACAGAACGTACTTTCACAGAATGCTTCTTTCTAGTTTTTATCTGGGGATATTCGGTTTTTCAACATAGGACTCATTGGACTCCCAAATGTTCCATTACAGATTCTGCATGAAGACTGTTTCAACACACAGAATCAAAAGAAAAGTTTCATTCTGTGAGATGAATCGAAACATCACAAAGCAGTTTCCAGATAGCTGCTTTCTAGTTCTTATCTGTGGATATTCTGTTTTTCACCATATATCTCAATAGGCTCTAAAATTTTACTTTGCAAATTCTACAAGAAGATTGTTTCCAACCTGCTGAATCTAAAGAAAGCTTTACCTCTGTGAGATGTATATACACATCACAAAGCAGTTTCATAGATAGCTTCTTTATGCTTTTCATCAGGTGATACTCAGTTTTTCAATGTAGGCCTCAAGGGGATTTCAAATGTCCCTTTGCAGAGTCCACAACAAGAGTGTATCTGACCTGCTGAATAAAGAGAAATGTTTAACTCTATGAGATGAATGTAGTCAATACAAAGCACTTTCACAGCTACCTTCTTTCTACTTTTTATCTGGGAATATTCTGCTTTTCACCTTAAAGGGCTACTAATTGGCAACTGCAGATACTTTAAGAGGAATTTTTCCAACCTGCTGAATCAAAGGAAGGTTTAACTCTGTGAAATGAATCCACACATCACAAAGTAGTTTCACTGGTATCTTTTTTCTGTTTTTTCTTTTCATTTCATTTCTTTTTTTTTTTTTTTTTTT
>NW_016816794.1:206410-211774 GCF_001698545.2 Rhinopithecus bieti
TTTTTTTTTTTTTTGAGGATATTCCATTTTCACTACAGGCCTCAAAGGACTATCAAAAGTTCCTTGGCATATTGTACCAGAAGAGTGTTTCCAACTTGCCAAATGAAAAGTAACATTTAACATTGAGAGATGAATCCACACATAGCCAAGCAGTTTGACAGATAGCTTCTTTCTAGTTTTTATCTGGGGATATTTTGTTTTTACCATAGATTTTATGAACTCCCAAATATTCCTTCACAGATTCTCCAAGAATAGTGTGTCTAACCTACTGAATCAAAAGAAAGGTTTAATTCTGTGAGATGAATCAAACCATCACAAGTCAGTTTCAGAGGTAGCTTCTTCTAGTTTTTATCTGGGTATATTCATTTTTTTACCATGGACCTCAATGGGCTCCCAAATGTCCCTTTGCACATTCTGCAAGCAGAGTGTTTAAATCTGCTGAATCAAAAGAGAAGGTTTAACTCAATGAGATGAATCCACACATCACACAGCAGTTTCACAGATAACTTCTTTCTCATTCATATCTGGGGATATTCGGTTTTTCCCCTTAGGCCTCAATGGGTTCCCAAATGTTCCTTCACAGATTTTACAAGAGTTTTGCCTCTAACCTGTTAAATAAAAAAAGATAGTTTTATCTCTGAAAATGAAGCCACACATCACAAAAGAGTTTTGGAAATAGCTTCTTTCTAGTTTTATCTGGGGAAAATCAGTTTTCACCATAGGCATCAAAGGGCTTTCAAATGTCCCTTTGCAGACACCACAAGAAGAGTGTTTCCAACATGCTGCATCAAAAGAAATTTAACTTTGTGAGATCTATCCACACATCACAAAGCAGTTTCACAGGTAGCTTCTTTCTAGTTTTTATCTGTGGATATTCTGTTTTTTGTGATAGGTCTCAAAGGGTTCCCAAATATCCCTTCACAGATTCTACCAGAAGAGAGTTTCCAACATACTGAATAAAATGTAAATTTTAAATCTGTGATACAAATCCACACATCACAAAGGAGTTTCACAGATAACTTCTTTGTAGTTTTATCTGGGGATATTCTGTTTTCACAATAGACGTCAATGGACTCCCAGAAATGTCTTGTCAGATTCTACAAGAACAGTGTTTGCAACATGCGGAATCAAAAGAAAGTTTTAACTCTGTCAGATGAATCCACACATCACTAAGCAGCCTCACAAGTAGCTTCTTTCTATTTTTTATCTGGAGACATTTAGTATTTCACTATAGGCATCAATGTGTTCCCAATGTCCCTTCGCAGATTCTGCAAAAAGAGTGTTTTTTAACCTTCTGAATCAAGAGAAATGTTTAACTCCGTGAGGTGAATCCAAGCATCACAAAGCAGTTTCCCAGATAGCTACATTCTAGTTATCATCTGTAGATATTTGGTTTTTCATCAAAGACATCAATGGCCTCTCAAATTTCCCTTCACAGCTACTACAAGAAGGGTGTTTCCAAGCTGCTAATATTAAGAAAAGTTTACCTCTGTGAGATGTATCCACACATCACAAAGAAGTTTCACAGATAGTTTCTTTATGCTTTTCAACTGGGATATTTCATTTTTCACCACGAGACTCAAGGGAATTTAAAATGAACCATTGCAGATTCTACAAGCATAGTGTTTCCAACCTGCTGTATCAAAAGAAAGGTTTAATTCTGTGAGATGAATCCACTCATCACAAAACACTTTCACAGATCGTTTTCTTCTAATTTTTGTTCAGGGGATATTTGATATTTCACCATAGGCTTCAATGGGCTTCCAAATGTAATTTCCCAGGTTTTACAAGAAAAGTGTTTCCCATTTGCTGAATGGAAAGAAAGATTTAGCTCTGTGACCTGAATCCACACAACAAAAAAGTTTCACAGTTAACTTCTTTCTATTTTTTATCTGGTGATATTCAGTTGATCACAATAAGTCTCAGTGGGCTCCAAAATGTTTATTAGCAGATTCTACCAGAAGTGTGTTTCCAAAGTGCTGAAGCAAAAGAAAGGTTTAACTCTGTGAGATGAATCTACACATCAAAAAGCAGTTTCACAGACAGTTTCTTTCTAGTTTTTATCTGGGGATATTCTATTTTTCATCAAAGGACTCATTAGTTTCTAAACGTCAGTTCTCAGATTCTACAAGAAGAGTGTTTCCACGCTGCTGAGTCAAAAGAAAGCTTTATTTTTGAAAGATGAATGCATGCATCACAAAAAAACAGCTTCACAGAGATCTTCTTTCTAGTTATTATCTGGTGATATTTGGTTTTTCACCAGAGGCCTGAAGCCTCCGTTTCTGACATGGTTAACAAAAGAATTTTTTAATTCTGTGAGATGAATACACACATTAAAAAGCTGTTTCAGTCATAGCATTTTTTCTACTTTTGTTTGGGGATATTCAGTTTTTCACCACAGGCTTTAATAGGGTCCCAAATGTTTTCTCAAAGGTTATACAAAAAGACTGTTTATAACTAGCTAAATCAAAAGGAAAGTTTAACTCTGTGAGATGGATCTACAAATTACAAAGCAGTTTCACAGGTAACTTCTTCCTTGTTTTTATCTGGAGATTTTCTCTTTTTCACCATAGGCCTCCATGGGCTCCAAAGTGTTCCATTGCAGATTCTGCAAGAAGAGTGTTTCCAACCTGCTAAATCAAAAGAAAGGCATAAGTCAGAGAGATGAAAGTACCCATCAAAAAACTGTTTCACGTATAGCTTCTTTCCAGTTTTTATAGGAGGATGTTCTTCTTTTCACCATAGGTTTCACTGGGTTCCCAAATTGCATTTTGCATATTCTACCAGAAGAATATTTCCAACCTGCTGAATATAAAGAAATGTTGACCTCTAAGAGATGAATCCACACATCACAAAGTAGTTTTACAGATAACTTCTTTCTAGTCTCTATCTGTGGATATTCAATTTTTCTCCATAGGACTTATAGATTCCCAAGTATTCCTTTGCATACTCTACAAAAGAGTGTTTCCAACTAGTTGAATCAAAAGAAAAATTTAACTTTGTGAGATGAATCCACATATCACAAAGTAGTTTGACAAATAGCTTCTTTGTAGTTTTTTTCTGGGGATATTTTGTTTCTCTCCCAGGCCTCATGGGATCCCCTATGTCACTTCACAGATTTTAGAAGAAGAGTGTTTCTAATCTGCTGAATGAAAAAAAAAAAGGTTTATCTCTGAGAGATGAATCCAACATAACAAAATAGTTTCACCAATAGCTTCTGACCTCATGGGCTCCAAAATGTCCCTTTGCACATTCTTTCAGGAGAGTGTTTCCAACCTGCTGAAGCAAAACATAGGTTTAACTCTGTGAGATGAATCTACACATCCCAAAGCAGTTTCACAGATAGCTTTTTTCTAGTTTTCATATTGGGATATCGGATTTTCACCATTAGCATCAATGTGCTTCCAAATGACCCTTTGCAGTTTCAACAAAAATAGTGTTTCTTACTTGCTGAATCAAAGAAAAAGGTGTAATTCTGTCAAATGAATCCACACATCACAAAGCAGTTTCACAGATAGCTTTTCAACATCACCCTCAATGGGCCACAAAACGTCCCATCACAGAGTCATCAAGAAGAGTATTTTCAACCTCCTGAAATAAAAAAATGTTTTAACTCTATTAGATGAATCCACACATCACAAAGCCGTTTCACAGATAATTTCTTTCTAGTTTATCTGGCAGATTTCTATTTTTCACCATAGGCCCCAGCAGGCGCCCAACTGTTTCTTCACCGATTCTCAAAGAGTGTTTCTAATCTCCTGAATAAAAAGAAAGTTTTAACATTAAGAGGTGAATGTACACAATAAAAGAACAGTTTCACATGTAGATTATTTCCTGTTTCTATTTGAGGATATTCGGTTTTTCACCATAGGCCTCAGTGGGCTCCCATATATCTTTTTGCATATTCTAACAGAATCGTGTTTCCGACCGGCTGAATCAAAAGAAAGTTTTATCACGGAGAGATTCGTCCAGACATCAAAAAGCAGTTTGACAGATATCTTCTTTCTAGTTTTATTCTGGGAATTTTCATTTTTTCACCATAGTCCTCAATGGGTTCCAAATGTCCCTTCGTAGATTCTCCAATAAGAGTGTTATTAACCTGCAGAATCAAAAGTAAGGTTTAACTCTGTGAGATGAATGCAAACTTCACAAAGCAGTTTCACAGATACACAAATAGCTTCTTTCTCCTTTTTTTTCTGAAGATATTTCGTTTTTCACCATACACCTCAAGGGGCTTCCGAATATCCCTTTGCAGATTCCACAAATGGAGTGTTTCCAACGTGCTGAATCAAAAGAAATGTTTAACTCTGTTAGTTGATTCCACACATCACAAAGGAGTTTCACAGATCACTTCTACCTAGTTTTCATCTGGGGATATCCGGTTTTTCACCATAGGCGTCAATATACTCCCAAATGTCCATTCACAGATTCTACAAGAAGAGTGTTTCCAATCTACTGAATCAAAACAAAGATTTAATTCTGTAAGACGAATCCACACATCACAAAGCAGTTTCTCACATAGTTTCTTTCTAGTTTTATCTGGGGATATTTGGTTTTCACCATAGGCCTCAATGGACTCCCAAATGTCCTTTAGCAGATTCTTAAAGAAGTTTTTTTCAACCTGCTAAATGAAAAGAATGCTGTAACTCTGTGATTTGCATCCACACATCACAAAGCAGTTTCACTGATAACTTTTTTGTACTTTTCCCTATGAGTATTCGGTTTTTTATTATAGCAATCAATGGGCTCTGAAATGTTCCATTGCAGATTCTACCAGAAGAGTGTTTCAAACAAGCTGAATCAAAAGAAAGGTTTAACTTTGTGAGATGAATCCATACATCACAAAGCAGTTAAACAGATACCTTCGTTCTAGTTTTTATCTGCAAATAATCTGTTTTTCACTATAGGCCTCAATGGACTCCCAAATATCCCTTCACATATTCTAACAAAAGAATGCTTCCAACCTGCTGCATCGAAAGAAAGGATTAATTCTATGAGTTGAATCCACACATTAGAAAGTAATTTCACAAATAACTTCTTTCTGTGTTGTTATTATTATTATTATTATTATTATTATTATTATTATACTTTAAGTTCCAGGGTACATGTCCATAACGTGCAGGTTTGTTACATATGTATATTTGTGCCATGTTGGTGTGCTGCACCCATCAACTCGTCAGCACACATCAACTCATCATTTACATCAGGTATAACTCCCAATGCAATCCCGCCCCCTGACCCTCCCCATGATAGGCCCCGGTGTGTGATGTTCCCCTTCCCGAGTGCAAGTGATCTCATTGTTCAGTTCCCACCTATGAGTGAAAACATGTGGTGTTTGATTTTCTGTTCTTGTGATAGTTTGCT
>NW_016816794.1:215387-219200 GCF_001698545.2 Rhinopithecus bieti
GGTGTTCTCTGTATTTCCTGAATTTGAATGTTGGCCTGCCCTACTAGGTTGGGGAAGTTCTCCTGGATGATATCCTGAAGAGTGTTTTCCAACTTGGTTCCATTTTCCCCCTCACTTTCAGGCACCCCAATCAGAAGTAGATTTGGTCTTTTTACATAATCCCATACTTTTTGCAGGCTTTGTTCATTTCTTTTTCTTCTTTTTTCTTTAGATTTCTCTTCTCACTTCATTTCATTCATTTGATCCTCAATCGCTGATATTCTTTCTTCCAGTTGATCGAGTCAGTTACTGAAGCTTGTGCATTTATCATGTATTTCTCGTGTCATGGTTTTCATCTCTGTCAGTTCGTTTATGGCCTTCTCTGCATTATTTATTCTAGTTATCAGTTCTTCCCCTCTTTTTTCAAGTTTTTAGCTTCTTTGTGCTGGGTACTTAATTCCTCCTTTAGCTCTGAGAAATTTGATGGACTGAAACCTTCTTCTCTCATCTCGTCAAAGTCATTCTCCATCCAGCTTTGATCTGTTGCTGGCAATGAGCTGCGTTCCTTTGCAGGGGGAGATGCGCTCTTATTTTTTGAATTTCCAGCTTTTCTGCCCTGCTTTTTCCCCATCTTTGTGGTTTTATCTGCCTCTGGTCTTTGATGATGGTGACGTAATGATGTGGTTTTGGTGTGGTTTTCCTTCCTGTTTGTTAGTTTTCCTTCTAACCGTCAGGACCCTCAGCTGTACGTCTGTTGGAGATTTCTTGAAGTCCACTCCGTACCCTGTTTGCCTGGGTATCAGCAGCAGAGGCTGCAGAAGATAGAATATTGCTGAACAGCGAGTGTACCTATCTGATTCTTCCTTTGGAAACCTTCTCAGTGGTATACTCCACCGTGTGAGGTGTGGGGTGTTGGTCTGCCACTAGTGGGGATGTCTCCCAGTTAGGTTACTCAGAGGTCAGGGACCTACTTAAGCAGGCAGTCTGCCCCTTCTCCGTTCTCAACCTACATGTTGAGAGATCCATTGCTCTCTTCAAAGCTGTCAGACAGAGTTGTTTGCATCTGCAGAGGTTTCTGCTGCTTTGTGGTTGTTGTTGTTGTTGATTAGCTGTGCCCTGTCCCCAGAGGTGGAGTCTACAGAGACTGGCAGGCCTCCTTGAGCTGCTGTGAGCTCCACCCAGTTTGAGCTTCCCAGTGGCTTTGTTTACCTACTTAAGCCTCAGCAATGGCAGGCTCCCCTCCCCCAGCCTCGCTGCTGCCTTGCAGTTAGATCACAGACTGCTGTGCTAGCAATGATGGAGGCTCCAAATGTGGGCCTGGGACCCTCCTGGCCAGGTGTGAGATATAATCTCCTGGTGTGCCCGTTTGCTAAGACCCTTGGTACAGTGCAGTATAGGGGTGGGAGTTACCTGATTTTCCAGGTGTTTTGTGTCTCAGTTCCCCTGGCTAGGAAAAGGGATTCCCTTCCCCCTTGCACTTCCCAGGTGAGATGATGCCTCACCCTGCTTCAGCTCTCGCTGGTCGGGCTGCAGCAGCTGACCAGCAATGATTGTCCAGCACTCCCTAGTGAGATGAACCCAGTACCTCAGTTGAAAATGCAGAAATCACCTCTCTTCTGTGTTGCTTGCGCTGGGAGCTGGAGACTGGAGCTGTTCATATTCGTCCATCTTGCTCCGCCCCCTTCTTTCTGGTTTTTATCTAGGGATACTATGTTTTTCACCATAAGCTTCAATGGACTCCCAATTGTCCCTTCACAGATTCTACCAAAGGAGTGCTGAATAAAAAAAAATGGTTCAACCCTTTTAGATGAATCCAGGAATCACAAAGCTGTTTCATGGAGAGCTTCTTTCTAGTTTTATCTGGGGATATTCGGTTTTTCATTGTAGGCCTCAGTTTGCCCCAAATGTCTTTTTGCAGAGCCTACAAGAAGAGTGTTTCCACTTTGCTGAATCAAAAGAAAGGTTTAACTCTTTTGAGTTAAATCCACACATCACAAAGCAGTTCCACAGATAGCCTATTTGTAGTTTTTACCTGGGGATATTTGGTTTCTCACCATAGGCTTTAAAGGGCTCACAACTATCCCTCCACGGATTCTATAAAAAGTGTATTTCCAACCTTCAGAATCAAAGGGAATATTTATCTCTTAGAGATGAATCCACATAAAACAATGTAGTTCCAGAAATAGCTGTTTTCTAGATTTTATCTGAGGATATTTAGTTTTTCACCACAGGCCTCACAGGGTTCTTAAATGTCTTTTTGCAGATTCTGCAAGAAAAGTGTTTCCAACCTGCTGAATGAAAAGAAAAGTTTAACTCTATGAGATAAATCCACACTTCACAATGCAGTTTCACAGATAGCTTCTTTCCAGCTTTTACCTGGGGATATTGGGTTTTCATTATAGTCCTAAAAGGTTCTCAAATGTCCGTTTCCAGATTCTACAAAAAGACTATTTCCAACCTGCTGAATCTAAAGACAGTTTTAACACAGTGAGATGAATCCACACACCACAAACCAGTTTCAAAATAGCTTCTTTCTAATTTTTATGTAAGGTAATCTTTTTTCTTTTTTTTACTATTGGCCTCAATAAGCTCCCAAATGTCCCTACAGAGATTCTAAAAGGAGAGTATTTCCAACATGCTAAATCAAAACAAACATTTAACTCTGTGAGATAAATTTACACGGCATAAAGAGTTTCACAGATAGTTTCTTTCTAGTTTTTTTGTCTGGGAATATTCGGTTTTTCACCATAGTCCTCAAGGGGCTTTAAAATGTATCTTCCCTAATTCTACAAGAAGAATGTTTATGACCTACTTTTAAAGAATGTTTTTCTCTCAGAGATGCACCCCACAAGGTGGTTTCACAGACAGCTTCTTTTAGTTTTATCTGGAAATTTTGGTTTGTCTTTTCTTTATTTTATTTTATTTTATTGTACTTTAAGTTCTAGGGTACATGTGCACAACATGCGGGTTTGTTACATATGTATACACATGCTGTGTTGGTGTGCTGCACCCATCAACTCGTCAGCACCCATCAACTCGTTACTTACATCAGGAATAACTCCCAAAGTCATCTCTCCCCCCTCGCCACAATAGGGCCCAGTGTGTGATGTTCCCCTTCCCGTGTCCAAGTGATCTCATTGTTCAATTCCTACCTATGAGTGAGAACATGCAGTGTTTGGTTTTCTGTTCTTGACATAGTTTGCTGAGAAAGATGGTTTCCAGCTGCATCCATGTCCCTACAAAGATACGAACTCATCCTTTTATATGGCTACATAATATTCCATGGTGTATATGTGCCACATTTTCTTAATCCAGTCTGTCACTGATGGACATTTGGGTTGATTTCAAGTCTTTGCTATTGTGAATAGTGCTGCAACAAACATACGTGTGCATGTGTTTTTATAGCAGCATGATTTATAATCCTTTGGGTACATACTCAGTAGTTGGATGACTGGGTTATATGGTATTTCTAGTTCTAGATCCTTGAGGAATCGCCATACTGTTTTCCACAATGGTTGAACTAGTTTACAGTCCCACCAACAGTGTAATAGTGTTCCTATTTCTCCACACCCTCTCCAGCACCTTTTGTTTTCTGACTTTTTCATGATGGCCATTCTAACTGGTGTGAGATGATATCTCATTGTGGTTTTGATTTGCATTTCTCTGATGGCCAGTGATGATGAGCATGTTTTCATGTGTCTGTTGGCTGTATGAATGTCTTCTTTTGAGAAATGTCTGTTCATATCCTTTGCCCACTTTTTGATGGGGTTGTTTTTTTCTTGTAAATTTGTTTGAGTTCTTTGTAGATTCTGGATATTAGCCCTTTGTCAGATG
>NW_016816794.1:221751-224665 GCF_001698545.2 Rhinopithecus bieti
TCTAACCTGCTAAATCAAAAGAAAGGATTAACTCTCTAAGGTGCATGTACCCATCACAAAGCAGTTTCACAGATAACTTCTTTCTAGTTTTCTCTGGAAGTATATGGTTTTCACTCTGTGCTTCACTGGGCTCCCAAATATCCCTTGGCAGATTTTACAAAAAGACTGTTTCCAAACTGCTGAATCAAAAGAAATGTTTAACTCTGTGAGATAAATGCACATTTTGTAAAACTGTTTCACAGATAGCTTCTTTCTAGTTTTCATCAAGAGATACTCAGTTCTTCAGTTTAGGCTTCACTGGGCTGTCAAATGTCCTTTTCAATTTGTACAAAAGAAGGATTCGAATATGCAGAATCAAAAGAAAATTTGACTCTGTGAGACAAATGAACAGCTTGCAAAGCAGTATCACGGATAGCTTCTTTCAATATTTTATTAGGGAATATTCACTTTACCTTAGTGTCCTCAACAGGCTTTGAAATGTTCAGCACAGATTCTACAAAAAGACTGTTTCTAACCTGCTGAATAAAAAGAAAGCTTTAACTCTGTGAGATGAATGCACACATCACAAAGTAGTTTCACAGATAATTTCTTCCTAGTTTTTATCTTTGCATATTTTGTTCTTCACACTATAGGCTTAACTGGGCTACCAAATGTCCCTTCGCAGATTCTACAAAAACTGTTTCCAACTTGCTGAATCAAAAGAAAGATTTAACACTGTGATGTGAATGCAAACTTGCAAAGTGGATTCACAGATTCTTTCTAGTTTTTATCTGGAAATATTAACTTTTTCCCATATAGGCCTCAATGAGCTTTCAGATGCCCCTTCACAGATTCTACAAAAGACTGTTTCCAACGGACTGAATCAAAATAAAATTTACCTCTGTGAAATGAATGCATACAGCACAAAGCGGTTTCACAGATAGCTTCTTTCTAGTTTTATAAAGGGATATTTGGTTTTCACTATAGGCTTCACAGGGCTTTCAAAGTTCCCTTTGAAGAATCTACAAAAAAACTGTTTCCAACCTGCTGAATCAAAAGAAAGATTTAACTCTGTGAGATGAATGCACACATCAAAAAGCGGTTTCACAGATGGCTTCTTTCTAGTTTCTAGAGATGATATATGATATTTCACTATAGGCTTTACAGAACTTTCAAATGTCCATTTGCAGAATGTAGAAAAAAACGGTTTCCAACCTGCTGAATCAAAATAAAGATTTAACTCTGTCAGATGAATGCATATATAGAAAAGCAATTTCACAGATAGTTTCTTTCTAGCTTTTATTAGGGAATATTCACTTTTTCCTTATATGCCTCAATGTGTTTTCAAATTTCCCATCGCACATTCTATAAAAGACTTTTTCCAACCTGCTGAATCAAAATAAAGATTTACATCTGTGAGATGAATGCATACATCATGAAGCAGTTTCATAGATACTCTCTACCTAGTTTTTATCTGGGAATATTCAGTTTTTCACTATAGGCTTCACTGGGATCCAAAATGTCCCTTGGCAGATTCTACAAAAAGACTGTTTCCAAATTGCTGAATCAAAAGAAAGATTTAACCCTGTGAGATAAATGCAAATATCACAAAGTGTTTTCATAGATAGCCTCTTTCTAGTTTTATCTGGGGATAACTACTTTTCTTATAGGCCTCAAAGGGCTTCCAAATGTCCATTTGCAGATTCTACAAAAAGGCTGTTTCCAAACTCCTGAATCAAAAGAATGGTTAATCTCTGTGAGATGAATGCACACATTGAAAAGCTGTTTCACAGATATTTTCTTTTGTTTTCATCAGCAGATATTCAATTTTCACTATAGGCTTCACTGGGCTTTCAAATGTCCATTTTCATTTTCTAAAAAAAGACTTTTCCAACCTGGTGAATCAAAAGAAAATTTAACTCTGTGAGATGAATGCACACAAAGCAAAGCAGTTTCAAAGATAGCATCTTTCTAGTTTTATTTGGGAATGGTCACATTTTCCTTGTAGGCCTCAATGGGCTTTCAAATGCACCTTTGCAGAATCTACAAAGATACTGTTTCCAATCTGCTGAATCAAAAGAAAGCTTTAACTTTGTGAGGTGAATGTACATCTAACAAAGTGGTTTAACAGATAGCTTCTTTCTTGTTTTTATTTGGAGATATTCGTTTTTTTACTATAGGATTCACTGCTCTCCCAAATGTGCTTTCCCAGATTCTACAAAAAGACTGTTTACAAGCTGCTGAATCAAAAGAAAGGTTTATCTCTGTGAGGTGAATGCACACATTGAAAAGCAATTTCATAGATAACTTCATTTTAGTTTTATCAGGGGTATTTTGTTTTCACTATACACTTCACAAGGCTTTCAAATGTCTGTTTGCAGAGTCTACAAAAAAACTGTTTTTTTTTTTTTTTTTTTTGTAGACTGCTGAATCCAAAGAACGGTTTAACTCTGTAAGATGAATGCACACATCACAAACTAGTTTCACAGATAGCTTTCTTCTAGCTTATATCAGGAGATATTCAGTTTTTCACTATAGACTTCACTGAGCTCCCAAATATCTCTTCACAGTTTCTACCAAAAGACTTTTTTCAAACGACTGAATCAAAAGAAAGGTTTATGTCTGTGAGATTAATGCATACATGGCCAAGTGGTTTCACAGATAGCTTCTCTCTGTTTTTTATCTGGGGATATTTGCTCTTTCCATACAGGCCTCAAATGTGCATTCAATGATTGTACAAAAAGACAGATTCCAATCTGCTGAATCAAGAGAATAATTTAACTCTGTGAGACGAATGCACACATCACAAAGTGGTTCCACAAATAGCTTCTTTGTAATTTTTTATCTGAGGATATTCAGTTTTTCACTATAGGCTTCACTTGACTACCAAATGTCTCTTCTCAGATTCTACAAAAAGACTGTTTCCAAACTGCTG
>NW_016816795.1:0-5057 GCF_001698545.2 Rhinopithecus bieti
ATTTTAACCCATTCTGAAGGTTGACTGTTCACTCTGATGATAGTTTATTTTGCTGTGCAGAAGCTCCATAGTTTACTTATATCCCATTTGTCAATTTTCACTTTTATTGCAATTGCTTTTGGCATTTTGTCATGAAATTTTGCCTGTGCCTATGTTCTGAATGATATTGCCTAGATTTTCCTCTAGGGTTTTTATACTTTTGGGTTTTACATTGCAGTCTTTGATCCATCTTGAGTTAATTTTTGTATAAGGTGTAAAGAAGGGGCCCAGTTTTAATTTTCTGCATATGACTGGCCAGTTCTCCCAGCATCATTTATTAAATAGGGAATCCTTTCCCCATTGCTTGTTTTTGACAGTTTTGTAGAATTTCACATGGTTGTAGGTATTTTGTCTTATTTCTGAGTTCTCTATTCTCTCCCATTGTTCTATGTGTCTATTTTTGTGGCAGTATCTTGCTGTTTTGGTTACTGTAGCCTTGTAGTATAGTTTGAAGTCAGGTAGCATGATGCCTCCAGGTTTGTTGTTTTTGCTTAGGATTGTCTTGGCTATTCAGGCTGCTTTGTGGTTCCATATGAAATTTAAAGTAGCTTTTTCTAATTCTGTGGAGAATGTCAATGTTAGTTTAATGGGAATAGCATTGAATTTATAAATTACTTCAAGTAGTATGGCCGTTTTCATGATATTGATATTTATGAAGACAATAGTAAGATGACCCAGAGGCATTTCAGAGATCTTGGGTGCTGCCATGTTCGTCACAGGCCCAGAGTGTCAGGGCCTTGAGGGCAGAATGGCTTCTAGGGAGAAGCCCAGGTTGCACGTAGGACCTCAGTGCTCACTTCCTAGGGTTATCTCAAGTCTCTGCACCCTGCATTCATGCACAAAAGTCTTCAAATGCCCCAGCTGGGGCTCAGGTGGACCCAGCTATGGCTTGGGTGACCACTCTGGAGGGTGCAGGCAGTGAGTCTTGGTGGAGTTCATGTAGTACTAGTTCTGCAGGCATACCGAGTACATGAGCTATGGAAGCATGGTTACCTCTACCTAGATTTCAAAAAAATGCAATGGAGAGCTTCAGGAACCAGGCAAAGAACTGCCTCAGGGTCAGGGCCACTGCAGAAAGCTCCCTCTAGGGCAAAACCTAGTGGAGATGTGAGTTTGGGGCCACCACAGGGAACCCCCACTAGGCCAATGCTTAATGGAGTCATGAGAGCAGGCCTATCCCAAGACCCGTAGAGTCACCAGGATACCTGCCAGCCTGGGAGAGCCACAGGCACCCAACCAGTCTGTAAGAAGTGTGGTGTGGGTTGCACCCAAGAAAACCATGGAGGCAGGATTCCCAGAGTCCTGAGAACCCAACTCCTACCCTAGTGTGTTTGTAAGGCAGAACGTGGAGTCAAATAAGTTTATTCTCAATCCTTAAGATATAGTTTTGTTTGCTGTATTGGGTTTTGGACTTAGTTGAGACCTGCGACCTCTTTCTTCTTGCTTATTTCTCCCATTTGGAATTGGAATGTCTGTCTCATGCATGTCACAACACTGTGCATTGGAAGCACAAAACTTGTTTGATATTACAGGCTCTCAGCTGGAGAGGAATTTGCCTGAGAATGAATCATACCTTGAGTCTCTCCCCTATCTGATTTAGATGAGACTATGGACTTTAGACAAGTTTGTGCTAGAATGAGTTATGAGTTTTGGGGCTATTAGGATAGAATGTGTGTATTTCACGTGTAAGAAGGACATGCATTTTGAGGGTCAGGGCCGAATGTTATTGTCTTAACATGTTCCCCCAAATTCATGTGTTGAACCTTAACGGCTGATGTGTGGTCAGGCATGGCGGCCCACACCTGTAATCCCAGCAATTTGGGAAGCCGAGGCAGGCAGATCACCTGAGGTCAGGGGTTCAAGACCGTCCTGGCCAATATGGTGAAACCTCGTCCCTACTAAAAATACAAAAATTAGCTGGGCGTGGTGGTGGGCACCTGTAATCCCAGTTACTCAGGAGACTGAGACAGGATAATCACTTGAACCCTGGAGGTGGAGGTTACAGTGAGCAAAGATCGTGCCACTGCACTCCATCCTGGGCAACAGAGCAGCACTCTGTCTCAAAAAAGTAAAAGAAAAAAAATCGAAGAAACTAAAATCTAGGTTTGTTTTTTTAAATAAACAAAATTGATAAACTGCCCCTAGGGTGTGGGGATACAGCCCAAAGCCAGGAATTGGGCAAAGTATGGTGTGCAGCTCTGTGGGGCCCCATACCACCACTGCTGACTGCACTAGAACTGTTGGGCATAGCACAGTCATGGGCAATGGCAGGTGGAGGCTTCAGCCCACACCTGCAACCTGTGACAAGGAAGCACCAGCACAGCCCCCACTCCAAGGACCTCTACTACAAACTATTGGGGGCCCTGTGACTGTTTGGGACCTCAACCAGAAAATCCTGAACTTTCAATCCTGCCTCCTCTGGAGCCCAGCCCTGTTGACCTCAAAACCTTAAAAACTAAGGTAAGCTGTGCTCCCTCCACCCTATAAATTTCATTTAAGGCACCATATCCCCGACTGAGGAACCTTAAGAAAGTCTAAAACAAATGGTCTCCAGACATAAGTTTCACTCAAAGAAGTTAACCCTATCATCTGCATGCATACACGACCAGAAGGATGACAGATCTTTGCCCTTTGCTTCATTATAATACTAAAATCTCCACCCAAAGAGGTGCTCATCGGTCGTTTTCTAATCATGTGATATATGTGTTAGCATAACTCCTTACTACACTTGTGCACCATGTATTCCATCACATCATGTTGTAAAGCTTACTTACCTCATGAATTATGCATGTCACCCTCCTTAAGGCACCACAATGTCCTCCCCTTGGGGAGGCAGCTGGATAACTTTAATTCCAGTGCTGGCTCCCTTGTATTTGAACAAAAACCCCTAAAAAAAAGCCTTGACTGGGAAACTTGATGGACCTCATGTCAATTTCCATTACATGAGAGTCTAAGAACCTGTGGTCTGTAACAGTATTACGGTTTGAATATTTGTGTTCCCTCCATAATTCATGTTAAAACTTAGTACTCAATGCAACAATATTAAGAGTTGGGGCCTTTAGGAAGTGATTTGACAATGAGGGCTCCGTCCTCATGAATTGTATTAGTGCCTTATACAGGGGTTTGAGAAGGTGAGTTCACCCTTTCCACCCTATTTTCCCCTTGCATCTCTTCTGCCATGTGAGGTCACAGTGTTCATCTTGGAGGCAGACAGCAGCCTTCACCAGACAACCAAACCTGCAGGCACCTTGATCTTGGACTTTCTGGCCTTCAGAAGTATGAGAAATACGTTTCTGTTCTTTATAAGTTACCCAGTCTCAAGTATTTTGTTGTGGCATCCCAAATGGACCAAGGGAAGAAGGAATGGTGTGGGTCTATACAGGACAGCAACAAGGAGACATAATAGGTATTCTAGTCTGATAGCAATAAATTCAAAGGTGGGGGCTACTAGGGAGAAAGGAGGGACAGTGACATAAGAAAGGACAATTGTTTGGAAGCTGTAATGACACAGAGGAAAGAATAAGGGCACTAAGGAGATTATAGAGATGACAAAAGATGATTAGAAATTTTTGGCCTACCTCATCAATAGCAATAATGTCTCATCTTTTAAAGTTTTAATTTCTTTTATTACATTTACTTGATTTTTTTCATGTGTAGGTGACAGCATAAATAATTGTGTTCTTCATTTGTTCTCACTAAATTTCCCCTCCTCCAATTCATGGAGGGTTTCATAGTAGAACCTAAAGCAAAAGTTTTCTAAAACCTCCTGCTAGATTTTTTTTTTTTTCACAATTATATTAGGCCATTCTCAAAGGATAAGGGAAAGAGGTAAATACGTTTTGTATTGAATGGAGAGGGACAGAAATACAAGAGCCTAGGGGAGAGAAGGAGATTCACTAGGCATGGGAAGGGATAGCAGGAACTATGGTTTTTAAAGCATCAGGGGCCCGTGCCCACTCAGCACCCATGGAAGTAGTGGGGCGATAGTGAATATAACCCTAGGTGTCTGGGCTCCCTGTCTTGACAAATATTTCCATGGCCACACGTGCCTCAGAGGCCACTGTAAGAAACTAAGTGAGCAATAAATGTATCAATGTAGAGAAGTGTAAACTATAGGCCAGTAGAGCACCCCTGAATTTTCTGATCCATAAAAGATACCCGGGACCTTTCTATAACCCTAGTGAATGAAAGAGGAATGATTAAAATTAAATTTCCCCGATTGGTGGGATGGGTGTTGGAATCCAAATAACTGGTTTTGTTTTCTTGGATTCTGCATATTCGTTTTGGGAGTAAAACTCATAGTTTTTACAATATCAAATGAAGCAAATATTTTCCCAACTTTTTACATAATTTGAATTTTACCTGTGGAGAAAAGCTTTTCCTTTTTCATGTAGCTCAATTTGCTTTGAACTTCATTCCATTCATTTCCAATTATTTCAACATGTGAGACTCAACTTTATGGTGTTGTATGTTTACTTTATAGACTTTTGGATAGATGATTCCATTGGTATGCATTTTAGAGGTACCTACCTACCTGCAAATCAGACAGACTCTTTCAACTGCAAACAAAACAAAATAAAACAAAAAACAAAACAAAACAAAACAAAACAAAACATACCTTTAGGAAATGCCTGATATCTAGCTGTTTATAGGAACATAATTAAAAATTTTGGATGAGAAAGCATACTGACAAGCTCTGAAGGCCCTTAAATATGTCTCGGGATGATACAACATAAAGAGTTAATCCTGAGAAAAACAGTCACCTTCAAACCAAATGTCTGCATAAAAGAGCCAGTTAAATGGCTTGTTTACTTTTTGTGCTATTATTTTACTAAATGTTGTTTGTCATTATTTATGAGCCTTGAGTAATTATTGAAGGGTTATAGTGGCCTTTATGTGTTGTTGTAAAGGTAGGTAAGTAAAATTTAGTAAGACTCAATGTCTATATTGACCTATCCTTTGTTTCACTTCCGGTTTGTAGGGTAAAATCTTTTGAAATTACCAATAATAGGTCGTGA
>NW_016816795.1:6978-12975 GCF_001698545.2 Rhinopithecus bieti
TCACTGTGTTAGCCAGGATGGTCTCGATCTCCTGACCTCATGATCCGCCCGCCTCAGCCTCCCAAAGTGCTGGGATTACAGATGTGAGCCACGGCGCCCGGCTCAGAAATTTTATCAGTCCTTTTATCCATCATTTTCTAGTTTTCAAATATTTCCAATAATGCCTTTTATTTTAGACAAAGGCTTTGTTGAAAAAACTAAATTACGCCAAAATAAAACGATACTCTATCTCTAGTGCTGCTCATGACCTGCCAGAACTTTCATGCTTCAAATCACAAGGCCAAGGAAATTGTCTAGTCAGGAGCCCCCCTTCACACTTCTGTGATGGGCTGGGGCTTCCAGGTGCTTCTGCTACAAGGTAATGTATAGATATAATTTCTTCTGTCTCTTATAAAATAAACTGACCATGAAATAGCATTGTCCCTTCACTGTCTTGTTTCAGCTGGCAAAGGATGTAAAGATTCCAGATGGATTTACATCTAAGTCGGAAATATTCATTACATATGAGCCACTTTAAACATTTTCTGTCCTTTCTACACGATTACCTAACATTTCAATCTCCCTTTTTGACATGTGCCCAGCTTCCTTTCTTTATTAACACTTTATCCTTTAAAGCTCGGTTTATCATTTACAATCTCTCTTGCTTGGTTACTTTGGGACATCTTTGTAGATTCAGGTCACTTTTGCCTATTTTTACCGGAATAACTGCCACAGAGCACAATGGGAGTTGACTTCCTAAAATAGTTTACTGTCTTACTGTCTTCAAATATTATTTTAAGATAAAACTTATTTTTAAGCTTAACTTTGAGTAAATATTATGAAGAAAAGAATGAATTATTAAAAGACTTGGTTCTACACACTACTTATATGAGGAAATTATCTGAAATTAAAACATAGCAAGCTCCATTTGCTCAGCGATGAGGTACTTGCACAAAGTTCCCCATGGCCTTTTGGTGTACAAATTTATAATGAAGACTACTTCTAAGAAAAACAATTTGACGTAAAATTTGTTTTTTTTAAAAAACTACTGCATTCAAAAAGTTGTTTGAGTTGTAAACACTCAAGGATAAGCCAGTTTTAGGATCACATTATTGTGTCACAGTAAAAGAAATGTGAGTCACATTTATTCCCTTAATTCATGGATTCAGGCTTTCCTAAATTCTCAATAATGAACTACACTACATTCTTGATGTAAGTTGTTAGGAAAATCCAAATCTTCATTTCTGGCACTAAGTGCCAAGAAATGTGCTATTATGAAATCACACATAGTCAGCTGCTTTTGTATTTTGGTTAACCAGGTAGTTTGAAAATTATTTTCCCACTAGCACTGTCCTCAGATTTCAGAAGCAGAACTAGAGGAATTATATTGAGGTATACTTTGTGGCAGTTCTGTTGCTTCTCTATTGCCCCAGAACTTACCATGGTATTGAGGATGGATATGCAGAAATTATGCTCTTCATCAGGTAGCAGTTACCATAGGTGACCAAATATCACATGTCTATGGCGTCTATAACATATTTGGGTGATGGACTAGCATGACTTTCACTACTCTAATTTTGCAGGCTTATATATATGGTGAAAGTTGTATATTTTGTGAATTTTTTTTAACCTTTAACATTAAGTCCTTACATATCAACTTATCACTGAATATGTTTAATTTCTGATTGTACAAAACAGAAACCTGAAAACACAGATATTAGCAAAGTTTTTTCATTGTTATGTTTAATTCCTTTTGTTTAATATTGGAAGGAAGCTTTTGTGTAGTCTAATCTTGGATTGGGAAAATATTTGATGCTGTCTGATAGCCACACTGTTGGCCAGATAATAATTTTGATAAATCAATCTATCTGCTTTGGGGAGTAGAATTTGACGCCCACCTTAAGGTATTAAAAAATATTCATTCTACAGTACATGTGTATAGGCGTTCAGTCCTGTATTCAGGCTCACAACTGTATTATTTGGTGGTTTGTAACAACAGCTATTGCACATCTTTTGGGGGTCCGAGAAAAACCAAGCATCTGGGGCTTTCTTCCTTTCTTCTCATCCAGATAAACCAGCCAAAAATGGGTGAAAAGAACAAAACTGGTCTTTAACTGTAGGCTTAATTGTCATGAATCAGTGAGAAAAAAGGTGGTGGCCTTTTCCCCTTTGTCACCATAGTTTTCTCTGGGCATGCAGGTTGTTCAACCTTAGTCTGGGTTATAACAATCTTTAAGATTTTTGTTTCTTGACTAAACCTTTGGTTATTCACATAACTTTGGAAAATCACATACAGTTTGTCGATATTTTCTTTTCTGAAAATCTTATCCCAGTGCCAATTATTTTGAAGGCTGCTTGTAATCTAATTCATAACAGGTTTCTTTACTCCATGTTGTAAAATCTGAATACAGATACTGTCCAAACTGTCCAAAGAGTAATGTTTGAATTCACAGTAACAAAAGTTACAAAGTTTGTGCAAAAGTTATTGTACACCATTGGAGTACATAGAGCTTGCTATAGTTAATTTTATACATAAAGTTTCATTTCTCATTAAAACTATTCTGTGCTACATTAAAAGTTTTGCATTTAATCTTTACTAAAAATAAAACTGAATGCTCATTTAATCTCTGAAATCTGAAGATGCAAACTGCCTATACATGATGTTTATAATGTGGTAATAAATCACTGGAAACTTTTAGACACCATAATTGCTCTGGAGCTCTTCAAGTTTTCCAAGCGTCATGAAGTAAACCCGGCTGTGGCGATTGCGCAGGGTAGAGGTAAAGAACAGCTTGAAAAAGAAAGAAATACACTGTCAACAGATATTTAATACATTGCAACCAGATATTTGATATAACTATACTTTCATCTGCATCTGCTAATTAAAACATTAAGCCTTACTGTTTTGTGGAACAGTTTGTTTTCAAATAAAAGAATGAGTTTAAATTAGTTTGGAGTCTAAATTATACATTTTTAAAACAACCTTTTACTATATTCTACATAATTATAATTTATATGGTTAAATAAAATTAGTAATTTTGTAGGTGACCTTCATTTGCTGAAGTTCTTGATAATTTGGGGGCAATAATCCTTTGCTTTTTAAAACAATCCTCCACTTATATTAAAGTTGACTTTTCTTTTAATATAAGGAAACAAATTATTTAGGTGTTGTTTACCATTGCTGCTTGTATTTAAGAAGCCATTGAAATTTTCTACTTGGTGCAGTTTTCTTTTCTTTTCTTTTCATTATTTTTTAATATTAAAAAATTTAGCAAACAGATAATATTATATGTTTTATCGCATACAAAATGATGTTTTGAAGTCCATATACACTGTGGAATTGTTAAATCTAGTTAATTAACAAATGTATCACCTCACGTGGTTATCATTTTTATGGTGAGAGCACTTAACATGCACTCATGCAATTTTCTATTTCAGCAAAATGGACTGACATCAATAGATTGATAAAATGAGTTAAACCCAGTGGCTTAGAGAGGGACATGTTGTGTAAATGTGGGCTGTACCATAAAGAAAATTAGAATAAAATATGCACATAAATATCAAACAAAGGCCTCCTTGTTAGGACTAAGGCTTTTGATATCCACAGTGACTGTATTTAGGAGACTTTGTGACATAATGATGATGATAAGATATACTAAGTGTGACAAAGGGAAGCAGGGAGTCTCTAATTTGTGATACTGTGAGCTTACAGTGTATGTAACTGTACATGTTGCTTGATAAAAGAAAATATTTGAAATTATTACAATTTAAAAATTAAAAGTATTTAATATTATTAGACAAAGGCAGCAATCATAGTTACTTCGGTTAGTAGTCATCAAGAAAACAAATAATCTTTTAAGAAAAAATTATATGATTATACTGAGTTAAATAAAATTTAAAATGCCCTCACTTAACTCTTCTAAGATCTGCTTTATACCTAATTAAATAAAAGTCTTCATAAACCTTTACAGAGTTTCACTGTGGCCTTACAGTTGAGGGGGATGCGGGGCTTCAAGTGTATATGAAAACAGTATTTTACATTTCATAGTAAGTAATTTTACCTCATAATAGAGACAACATTGTAAAATTTTAAAATATATGCTAGTCATTCTTGACTTAACATATTTGATGTTACAGGCAATCTGTGAGATGCTTACGGATATGACTAGTTGTCACAATTGCTCCCAAAGCAGTTATTAATATTTCTATTTTGGAGATGAAGGAACTAAGGATCAGAAAGATTAATCAAACTTCTCAGGTTCTCTAACCTAGTTAGTCCTGGTTAGAGACAGGACTGCATTCTAGGTCTCTCTGACCTGAAACACAGGTTTTTGCCATTGCATCTCTTTACATTGTAAATTGGCAACTTTGCTTGATGTACAGTGCTTTATCCTGGCTGTTCTGATATTAACTCAAACCCTCTGCAATCTCTTCTCAATAGGAATGTTTCCTAGTCGGACTATTTCTTCACGCTATTATTTCCTACAATAGGTAGGAATGGTAATAGTCTTATACCACAAAATTTTCCATCTAAACTATTTGAATTAGTTGTTAAAATTGATCAAATAATACAAATAATTGCCAAATCTTGATTTTATTTTTATTTTCTGCAAAATAAACATCATAACACCCACTTATGAAGATAAATTGAGATAACCGTTAAAGTACCTAGCACAAGGACTACTATACAGTTAGGTGCTCAGCAAACATAAGTACATTTTCCTTCTGTTATTGAATTTTGTTGAAAGCTACAAAAGGCAGATTTGCTCAAGGATTTTGTTTAAAAATATCATTTTAGTATGAACATGAAAGGCACTATGAATCAAAGACAATAAAGTATTTTGAACCAAATAAAATAATGGCTAAGCTTTGCTTAAGACCTAACTAGAATTTTTTCTTATTTTTTCAAAATGAGCTTCTTTCGAAACCAAATTTCATTACTTACCATATTAGTGTTGCTACTGCAAAAGATAAAATTGTTTTTTAATCAATAGTATGCCAGTTTGAAAAATATACCACAAATATATTTATAGCCAGAAGGAAAAGGACATAAATTTATTTTGTTAGTTCATTTTCAATGGTTGCGTTATTTTTGCTGTAACTGGAGGGTGTAAGCTATACCTTGTCACCCCGGGTGCATAGGAATCTCAGCTTCTTAATTGACCTGCGCTTCAGCTCACTTTCCAGAACCCTGGATTGCAAAGAGCGCACTTCAATGGCCTTTTGGCCCCATCCTGTGGTTCGCTGTGTACACTCAAAAGCTACAATACAAATGAAAAAGAAAAAAATCAGAAAAACACAAAATCTTTCTGGCAGTCATAGAAAATTATAACTACGGTCAATGTTTGTTTATTAAGAGGCTCATTGTTACAGTTCAGGTTAGCACAACCTGTTTTTCCCTCCTATAGTCAGTTGTTTGACCATTTTGCTGCTTAAGAGTGGTGTTCAAACTGGCTATCTAAAGGCACCATTGTAATCAACATTTAATTACCAGGTCTCAATTATTTAATTATTGTATTCATATCCTCTAAGACCACAGAAAAAGCTAAGGACTAATTCTATCCCGTTTGTAGACAATGTAATCTACTCACAGCCACTCTTTATTTTATAGTCTAAGTGACATAGAGCATTCCTAATAAGGGCTCCTAATAAGGGTGTATATTTGTGCTCCAGTGACATACATGAAAACCTGACTCTTAAAATTAAAATTGTTAAAAGTGACTTGCTGAAATAATGACTGTAGCAACCCTAATGCAATTCAATAAATTATCATGTTATAAGCAGAACCAAAGCTACTTTGATATTCTTAAGGTTTTTTTCCTGTTCAGGAAATATTTATTAAGATTTTAACTTTTTGACTCTATTTTATAATACTTTGTGACAAATATAGATTATGACAATAATTGCCTTAAACCTAATTATGTAAACAGTCAGTCATTTGGTGCTGTAAAGTATTTTTTGACACAAGGAACAGCACTATTATTACATTTTTAACTTTCAATTTAATATTCTTTATGT
>NW_016816795.1:15787-29190 GCF_001698545.2 Rhinopithecus bieti
ATAATGATTTCCAGGGGCTGGAATTATGTTTCATAAAGATTTATATGTCCAATATTTTATCACTACTACTTTAATTGAAGCAGCTTGGCAGAGCAATAAAGACCAAAAGAGGTTCAAAGAGCAAGGAGGAAGAGAAACCTCTATTTCCAAATTAATAAGCATGCTATCCAATATTTGAAAAGAGCTGCTTTCTTTATGTCATAAATTCATAGCTGTTAAATATTCTTCTTTATAATTAGGAGAAAGCCTTATTTTAAAAAAGCAAAGATGTATTTCCAACATAGAGAGATTTCTTGACATTTCACAAATTATTATGTATCATAATAGAAGAAACACTACTTGTTACAGGCTTGGGTTTAAAATTCATTTCAGCACATTAATAAATACTTTAGTAATTAATGTACAAACCAAGTAACAAATATACAATACTTGCCTATCAGCCAACTCATTCAAATTAGAAATAGAAAACTAATCTAAAAAACAGCTTGAACTTAAAATGCTTACAAGGGACAGCTTTATAATAGTCTCCACAGCTTGAAATATAACTTTAAGTCATTTCCCCCTTTGCAAAATGTTAGAATTTCTTTTCCAATTAATATAATTTCAAATGCATTTCAGATACACAAAGACTTATTTGGTGACATAATATGAAATACTAAGAAATATCTAAGCATTTCTAAATTTCACGATGCACAAAACAATGCAACAAAGTTTTCTTAAACTACAGATATTGTCACATTAACAGTATTTCCCTGCAGATGAAAAATTGTGTTCCTCTATGGTTTCTCCAAACTAGCATATTACCAGAAAAAAAGTCAGAAACTATACTTGCCAACCCCAGTGTACTCAGGCCAGGTGCTTGAGGCCATGTCCCAGCAACAACAATCCTGATAACTAAAATGGGGATCCAGAGACGAAAAGCAATTTTAATGCGTTCCCTGGGCACTTGCATGAGCAATTGAATCAGAAAAAAACAAAGATAAAGGAAGAGAGTAAAAGAAATTGCAGAAAAGAAGGTTGTCTCAATAAAATCTGTTTAGAAAAAAACTGGACTGCTGCAAATTCAGACAGCCTCAGCTGCTTCTCAGATGATTCCTGAAGTAACCAGATATTCTTTAGCACACATGATTCCCTTGTATCATTACAGCTTTTGTAATCTGGAACTCTTGGAAAATATTATTTTAGTACATTCTTTCTCAGAAGACACCCACCTCCCTGATAATAGAGTCCTTTTCTCTTTTAATGGGTCAAGACACTAGAGTATTTAGCTAAAAATATTTTTTAATATACACAAGGTATCCTAATTGGGTCAGAAAGTGATTTTTAAGAACTCATCTCTAACTAACAAATTGCTTCAAAAGGAAATGACTTTCCTTGCTTATTAATCATGTGAAACACAGGGGTCAACATTCCTGAATTACTTTTCAAATAAGTGTAAACATGGACCAATGCTGCAATGTTCAATACTGCACTAGATTCTTAATAAAAACTATCTGACACAACATTAAAAAAAATGCAGGAAGCTACAGAAGACACTCCAACTGAAGAGTACAGTAGCTATATCAAAATTAACCTGACCTCATGTTTAAGTGGCTTTGGCTAAGATTGGTTCTGTATTTTCTACATTATCAACAGTGTGATTTCTATATAATCATGGGCAACAACTGAGTAATAAGCTAATGATCTTTAATATGACCAAAAGACTTTTACAAAATTGTCCCCACTAATGTCCTGACAATTGATTTATGTAATTTGTTAGAGACATATGAGACAATTCTGAGAGCTGTTCAAAATATCACACAACTATAGTAATTTGAAAATACATCAAAGTTTTCTCCTGGACTTTTTGTATAATGCAAAACTGCTAAAATTTTGGTTGTCTAAAAAGTGGGAATTTAAATATAGTGAAGCAGAGAAACTGTTGGTTTAGGCCTTTCTTTTAAATAAAAATTTCAATAGGACAAACATCATTTCCAGTATCAAATTTGAGACACAGTAGAATTATGTTTTGTATGGTATGTGTGAGGGATATTATAGTATGTTCAAACTCTTTATGTAAATGATGTGTATAATATTTTTATGACAATCTATATTTTAGATGTTGTGCCACATTTTCACAAAATATAATTATTTAAGAGTTGAGGAGTATCTGCTTTTAAAATGCTGTATCTTTTGATGAGAAATACTAACTATAACCAGATAAGAGAACATTTTATGATAATTTGCTGTTATGTCACAGTCGAAGTAATTTAATAAAGAATAGGGATACACATAATAATGCTGCAATACTGGTGTTGTATTTTTAAAAAATTTGTTAATGCATTGTGAAGTGAAGAAAAATAAAGCAAGTACTGCAAAATCAAATACACTTTATGGTCAGTTATTATAAATATATAAACATAAATGGGTAGAAAATGTAGAGCATATATCCTATCTAAAAGGAGCCATGAATGAATCAATTCCAACTGATAATGGTTAGATAGTAATGTGGCACTGATGCTATCAGGTCTTCTGACGTATCAGTAGAAGTCTAGATTTTAAGTGTAAACTTTATTCATTAAAAACAAAAAAGCATTGGGCAAGACAAGCAAAATCTATCTGTAGAATACACTTAGCTTTCTAAACTAAGGGATCATCAGTGTTTTTTTTGTTTATGCAAGACCACTTTCTGGCACTCTGTACTTACCTTTTATGTCTCAGTTCCGGTATAAACATTGCTAATCATATACGTAAACCTTTTGACAGTTGGAAAAACTCAAATGGTGGTATGCAATAATTTCTAGGAATCTGAAGGTATTATCTTACATTATTTGGCAGGGTCACATCAGACATAACCTCAGATTCTGCATCAATGATGTGATATCCATCTGCTGAGCTGAAGAAAATCTTTAGTCTTTTTTCAGAACCAATAGCCAGGTCAACTGTCACTGGCTTATGATCAAGTGTTGGAAATACCTGTGAATATAAAACCAAATATGGCCAAAAGGCCAAAAATGACATTCTAACTAAGGCAAAATTCCCTCACTCTTTTGTCAGGTTTATAAGTGTACAAAACCCAAGTGGATTTTAAAATGGCATATTGTATTTAGAGACCTGTGAATTACAGTTTTCTTAGATCTGTTATTACAACAAATAAATAATTATGTTCAACAGCTTCAAAATATTGAGTTTCTCTTCAAAGGTCAGATTGGCAATGATCATAAGAGCCTTGTATGGCCCTGCATTCTGTTTGCTGTCTTCAAGTTCCTTGCCTTGAGCTTCAGCAAATGAAGGAGCTCATCTGGTCTCTTAAACCGGTTCGCTGGATCAGCTGCCTGTATTTTTGCCAGTATTCGTATATAGGCTTGATAGGACATGTAGTCTCCTTCAGAGTCTGCTGATTGATCAATGCACACTTGGTAGGGAATGAAAAGGGCCAGACATGTTAACTTATCATATACTGGGTATGTACTCTAGGCTCCTATGGTTTCTAGTACAAAACAAAAGGCCAAACGCGATTCATTGCCAAGATCAGATCACAGTAGAGGATTGAGCATCACAGGATTCACCATACTGTAATTGTGAGGTGGGAGTCAAGAACTGTAGTGAGGACTTGGACAAGAACTGTGTATCAGGCTGGACAGACTGCTGGTACTTATCTCTTCGCTTTCCAGCTCCATACCAGGCAGCTCTGACCAATCAGCAGACACCCAAGAATAAACCCATATCCAAATACTCACAGCTGAACCAAGGCCCAATTTAGGGAGATCAGAGCAGGGATGTGACTTGTGTTAGGGATGACTCAGACTGTATATACAGTCATCTGTACTATTTATAGAAGAACGTAGTTATTATGCAAATAGACATTGGCAGATAGTCATAAGAATTTGCTCATCTTTATTGTATACATGTGATGTGTTCCCTTAAAAAATGTACCATGTAAACAGATCCCGACTTAAGATACAAAAGTATTTCATGAATACTTTGCTGCGTTTGTCAGGATGGGTCCCTATCAGTGCTTTGTTAAAACCTGTCTATGGATCAACTAGTTAAAACTCACCTGGAATATCTGCTAAAATTATCAATTCCCAGGCCCTACTCCAGACCCACTAATTCAGCCTGGTGTTGGGTCTAAGATCTAAACTTTTAACAAATGTTCCAGCTAATTCTGATATACATCCCAGGTTAGAAGCTACTGGACATGATAGAATGCTGCCGGTTCTTTAGTCAACCCTCATTACTGTGGAATAAATACAAAATAATTCCATTTAAGTAGAATTCTGAAGCATTACAAGTAAGTTAATCTAGATAAAAAAAACAGTCCCTCATTTTTAAGGTTAGTTGTTTAAGACACTATATTGTTAATTTATGTGGCCTATCCATAGAAGTTCAGCCAAACAGTAATAAAGGTAGAAAGAGTACTGGTAAGCCTAACCACCATGTCTCACAATATTAATAGTTCTAGAGAGAAATGTGTTTAGAGTTCCAGCTTGGAAAGAATATAGATCCATCCAACTCCTTCCCATACCCACATATTGTAGCCAAGGTAACTGGAGAAAAGGCTTTCTTTTCCCTCCTTTTTCTTCCAAGGGTGTTTCCCCTCTATCGTTGCCATACCTTTCTTTACCTTCCCTCGGCTCTCTACCCCCCACTAAGAGAAAACAGGGACTTTCTCAGCTTCAATTCATTGGAGTGGCACCCAAAGCCTGTGTTTGGGGCTGTAGAAGAGAAGGTCTTCATATTGACTACAGGAATTGGGAGTGAGGGGCTGGTGGGGAGGTCCTATAAGGGGAGGGGCCGGGGATTTCCCTCGCATTCTCCCTTGCTGTGGTGCCTGTGAATTGTCTAAAAAAGGGTTAAACAGTAATTACTGACATGGTATATTCAAGTTACATTAGTGAGACACCATCTGTACAAAATATTTAAAAATTAACCAGGCGTGATATGTGCCTGTAGTCCTAGCTACTTGGGAGGCTGAGGTGGGAGGATGGCTTGAGCCCGGGACATCAAGGCTGCAGTGAGCTATGATCATGCCACTGCACTCTAGCCTGGGCCAGAGTGAGAGAGTGAGACCCTGTCTCTAAAAAATAAACAAACAAACAAGCAAGCAAACTAACAACAAAATTGCATTAACTATAGAAGAATGGCATATACTTCTGCATCTGTATTCCAAAGTATGATTCTGTTCACAATTTCTTCTCAAAATAAAAAATCATATAATCCAAAGAAAAAGGAGATCACTCACTTTAATAGCAGTGCTTTCATCAAAGGACTTCGGTGCCCATGCATAAAGGTGAATTGATGATTTCAAAGCAATTGCAATATATGTTGTTTCTTCATGTTGGACTATAATGATAAAACACAAAAAAGTAATGATGCCACAGAGTTAACAAGAACACTCAAATATTTGTATTTGTCATAAAAAATGCCATAACCACAATTTAAGGGCACAGACGGTATATTTTGGGGAAGTTACTTGGTTACAATTTGATGTCCACAAAAAGGTGACAAAATTACTGTATAGTTTTATGGAGTATACATATTTGCCTTTGAGAGCACTCTAAATTGTACACTAAAACCTTGATGAGAGAAATTAAAGAAGACCTAAGCAAATGGAAAAAAGTTCTCCTGCTCATAGACAGGTAGATTTAATATTGTTGAAATAGAAATACTGTCCAAAATTTTCTCCATAGGTTCAGTGCAATCCCTATTAAAATCCCAATGGCCTTTTATTGAAGAAATGGAAAAGTTGATCCTGTATTTCACATGGAATCTTAGGAAGCTCCTAACAGCCAAACAATGCTGAAAAAGAAAATATAAGTTGGAGAACTCACACTTTCCAATTTCAAAGCTTACTACAAGTTACAGTAATCAAAGCAGTATGGTATTAAATAACATAAAGAGAGGCATATAGATCAATGGAATAAAATTGGGAGTTGGCAAATAAACCCATACATCTGTGGTCAATGGTGTTACACCATTCAATAGGGAAAAAACAGTCTTTTCCACAAATGGTGCTGGGACAAGCGGATATACCTATGCAAAGCAGTAAAGTTGGAGCCCAAATCTCACACCATATACAAAATTAACTCAAAATTGATCAAATACCTAAATGTTATAGCTAAAACAATAAAACTCTTGGAAGTAAAGATAGGGATAAATCTTGGTGACCTTGAATATAGCAATGAATTCTTATATTTGACACTCGAAGTATAAAGCAAGAAAAGGAAAAAAAAAGATAAATTAGGCTTCATCAAAAATAAAAATTTGGGGCACCAAGGGAAACAATCAAGGAAGTGAAAAGACAACATACAGAATAGGAGAAAATATTTGCAAATCATATTCTGATGAGAGTCTAGTATATGCGTTGGGCACAGTGACTCACCCCTGTAATCCCATTCCTTTGGAGGCCAGAGTGGGTGGATCACTTGAGGTCAGGAGTTTGATACCAGCCTGGCCAACATGGTGAAACCCCATCTCTACTAAAAAAAAAAAAAATACAAAAAATAGCTGGGTGTGGTGGCAAGCACCTGTAATCTCAGCTACTCGGGAGGCTGAGGCAGGAAAATATCTTGAACCTGGAAGGTGGAGGTTGCAGTGAGCTGAGATCACTCCACTGCACTCCAGCCTGAGCAACAGAGCGAGACTCTGCCTCAAAAGAAAAAAAGAGTCTAGTATGTGGAATACTTAAAGAATGCTTACAACTCAACAGCAAAAGGATAAGCAAACCAATTAAAAAACAGACAAAGGACTTGAATAGACACGTCTCCAAATGGTCAGTAAACATATGAAAAGATACTCAACAACATTAATCATAAGGGAATTGCAAATTGAAACTTTCATAACATCCCACTTTACACCCATAGGGATGGCTAAAATCAAAAGACAGACATCTAAAAGTGCTCACAAGTATATAGAGAATATAGAACCCTCATACATTACAGATAGCAATGTGAAACGGTGCAAACACTTTGAAAAACAGTGTAACAATACTATCCAAGAAAAAAAAGCCATACATATCCACATATGAAGATGTATGAAATGTTCATAGTAGCATTATTTTAATAGTCAAAAGTGGAAAGAGTGCAAATGTCCATCAACTGACGTATGGATAAACAAAATGTGGTATATCCATTCAATGCAATACTACTCATCAATAAAAAGGAATCACTGATACATGTTATATATAACATAGACAAACCTTGAAAATATTACGCTAAGTAAAAGTCCGTCATAAAACACAACATAATATATGGTTCCATTTACAGTAATTGTCCAGAAGAGGCAAATCTATAGAGAAAGAAAGTCCTAGGTAACCATTTATCAGTTTATCATGGATACCTAGGACTGTGAGGGGTAGAGGGGGAAGTAAAGAAAGATGGAATGCGGGATAACTGTTAATGAATATGGGGTTTCTTTTGGTGATGATAAAAGTTAGATCATGGTGATTGTTACATAACTCGATAGACCTCCTAAAACCCATTGAATTGTACATTTTAAACAAGTGTATCTCATGGTATGTACATTATTTCAATAGGGCTATTTTAAAAGGTAAATTTAAAAGTACAATTAGGTATATGCTTGCTCTTGATTAGCCCTTCTGGTTCTTATGGAATATGTTGTCTTACCTGATAGATTTATACTTTGTGCTATAACCCCCTTCCTTGGCTGCAATTTCTTCTGCCACCCCTACGCATTCTCTTTCTCTTTCTCTTTCTCTCTCTCTCTCTCTCTCTCTCTCTCTCTGGGTATAGCTTACTCTCTCTGTCTCTCTCTCTGGGTGTAGCTTACTCTCTCTCTCTCTCTGGGTATAGCTTACTCTCTCTCTCTCTCTTTCTCTCTCACTTTCTCTCTCTGGGTCTAACTTACTCTTGCATTTTCTTTTGCATTGCTCCCAAGTAGGTCAAAGGAGCATGATCACTAATCCTCCAATAATCAAAAATATTCTCTCTTAAAACACTTCCTATATATTTAATATAGGGTAGTAATTGGTGCCAGTTCACTGTCTTGTGGATCTTGAAAGGCTATGAAAATATCAGGCAACTATGATCTGTTCTTGTCTTCCTGTGTGAAGATGCTACTAATTCCAGCTGTCAGTGGGATGAATGCTTTTTGCTGTTCTGAGAGCTTAGGTGGACTGGAATGGGGTCAGCCAGGAAAACTAAACTTAACTATTCCACCCCTTACAAAGAGCACGGATTTGCAATATGAGTACCTTTGTGACTATCTCTTACTGAACTAATATTTTACAAGTTAGTAGGAGGTAGTTTTGCTATATAAACGCCCAAGTTAACATCTGGGGATATCTTTCACCTCTGGGACTATCACATTTGCATAATATGATCTGGAGTGAAGTAGTGATACCTAAACCTATAAGAAACTAGTGTATTTATTTAATGCTTAAGTTATCTGGGTACTCATTTCCCTCTTTAGTGGTGTATGTGTACATATGCACACACATACAAAAACCTATCCTGAGAAAGTCACTTTATATGCAGAACAATAATGGTCAGTCAGGATAGAAGTATCCCATTGCAATTTATATAATGTGATTCCAGCTATTTCTCACCTATGCCACCAGTTTTGCCTGAAGAGGCAATTAATGAAGAGGGAAAGAAGCAAAAGAAGGCCAAGAGTAGAGGGGGATTTGTTTCAGAAATAGAACAGAATGGGATGACATTAGCTTACAGTTTTTTACAGCTGAGAGCAGGATTCTGAACCCCTAGGGTTGTTACTTCCTTTCACAGTGGATGGTTGTGAAGAGAAAGGGTATATGAAAACATTCTAATCAGATGGAAAATAGTTAGTGATTATACTCATGAATATCAACAGTGGGAGCGAGAGTCAGCAGATCATAGAATTTTCTTTCTGACTCATTGTTAAGTTTCCTGGTCTGTGTTAGGAGGGATTCAATCTTACTGTTGTTCCAAAAGAGAGTATCATATGAGTCTCCCCAAGTTTGTGAAGATAAATCTCGATCATTTATATAGCGAAGCTATATAGAGGCAGGAAAAAAAATACCGGTTTATCTGGAATATTCAGGGTGACTGGGAAAGAAAGTAAGGTGAGGAGGTAAACCAAACCTAACACCAATAACTATTTTAGTCAATCAATGTTTTCTCAAAAAAAAATCAAGATTGTAACATAGAAGACCTGGAAGACCTGTCAGTGAAATTTACTCTTCTTTGATTTGAAGTTGCTGTCTATAGCCATACCACCCTGAACATGCCTGATCCTGTCTGTGTTTGAAACTGCAAATTGTTTCCTTTCTCTGCTTTGCCTTTCATAATTATGTACTTCACCAAATGAAAGGATGCAAAATTTATATTGCTGTAGTAAACATGAAATGTGGCTTACGGACACTGAAGTGTTCACAGCCTGTTAACTTATCAATAGCTTTGCAGGCTTCCTCTGTCTTCAGCATTTCTTCTTGCCTTCTTTTACTTCCTGGATCATTATTCAAAATCTTGTTCCTCAACCAGGTCAGATGATACACCCGAAGTCTGTTCTTATGACCTAATAGATAAGAAAAGATATAGTATTTAAAATCAATCTTTCTTTTCATATATTAGAAGAAAAAAAATGTAAGGATATTTTGCCTTTTAAAAAATATTTTATTAATGTAAAAGCACTTGTAAAAAAACTGCATTGCATCAGAATCTCCCATTCAGGGTTTGGAAATATGACAGATTATGTTAGTCTCTCAATTCCAAGAGATAGTCAAAGTATCTACCTATGTGCCTCTCTGAAGGGGATCTAAACCTTTTTTGGGACAGATTAAGCCTTTCGTTATGCAGGCAAGATAATTACCATCCATTCACTTGTACCTTGACTATTCACTAAGTCATGACTCCTCCGGGGTTCAGAGACCTAAAAGCTGTCCCTGGTAGTGTGTGTTTACGAGTGGGGTGGCTGAATATTGACTGTTAAGGTATTCAGGGACAGCAGTATGGGTATCTTTGTATTCTGTCATTCCAGCATGCTTGTAAAATAGCTGAATAGTTTCATTATATATTCCTCCAACTAAATTTATCGTTAATATTAATTTCCTAATTGTAAATCCCATCAAATTCTTACAATTCAGTCAGGAAACACAGGACATGAAAAAATCACACATTTCTTTTCCCGTATATAGTGACTTTATAATCATTTTCTTTGTCATTTTATGGTTTATTATTACATGATTTCTAGGGCCAACAATAGGATTCTTACTTATGTGATTAATCTTTCATATGTTTTAATATAACATTTTGAAGCAGTGTTAAGGTTCAGACATCTACATTTATGTGATATGGTCTTGAATTGTAATCCAAATTGTAATCCCCATGTGTTGAGTGAGGGACCCATTGGGAGGTAATTGAATCATGGGGGCAGTTACCTTCATGCTTTTCTCATGATAGTGAGTTATAAACCACAAGATCTGATGGTTTTATAAGGGGCTTCTCCCCTCTTCGCTCTGCACTTCTCCTTGCTGTTGCCATGTGAAGAAGGACGTGTTTGCTTTCCCTTCTGCCATGATTGTAAGTTTCTTGAGGCCTCCCCAGCCATATGCAACTGTGAGTCAATTAAACCCCTTTCCTTTATAAATTACGCAGTCTCATGCATGTCCTTATAGCAGCATAAGAACGGACTAATACACAACGGCTATTCTATTTCTTAAATGGTAAAATAAATTTGTGCTTTAAACTACTGAGTATCTTCTTATACTGATGTTCTCAGTACTATTTGATGGAAAAGTATTCCACATTTGAGAGAAGCTCAAGAATTAGAGAAGAACACATTTGGATTAGAGGAAGTTGGATAAAGAGTAAAGAAATCTGTTATACAGATATGTAGTCTATAAGCCATCCAGATGTTTTCAAACAACAAATATTACTTCTATGTACCTTAAACCATTATAAGCAACTGACTATAAAACTTGATATAAAAAATCATGAAGTCTGAGCATACCTCTAAAGGGATTTCTCCTCTAACCAAAACATAAAGCAAAGTTAATCATTTTAGGAATAATACACAATCATTAGTGTGCAACATGGCAATTTGTGCACTAATTATATATAAAGCATGTTATATATAATAAAAATATATAAACTCATATAAAGTCTGTAATTAGCATCATTTCATTCCATAGACAAGGCATATTTTCTTACTTTTCCTCTCCTTTTGTCAGTCATCTTTTGCTTATAGTCAGCTTTAATATTGGTGCTTTCCTGATACTAAATGCTGTCTACTAATCACGATCACTCTTAACACTCATTTACTTGCTCTCTTGTATTCTAAGGTTCAGGATCTGACTAACCAAAACTAAGAAATTTAACTACTATTTGGAAAAAGTGTAAAGATCTTAATGAATCCAGTCTTGTTACAAACTCTATCTGTAGGCCCTTGTGATAAGGTTATATACTAAGGACAAGTCTCTTTTATATCTGATTATTATTCACTTTGTTCTTTATTGCTTCTAACACACCACAAGAATGAGACATGGTGGATGTTGATGCATTCCTGTGCACGAGTGAATGAAAATTAGAGATCTGAAGTTGCAGGAGGCTGCACTGGAGAGAACATGCAAGGATGCAAATGTTGTGGTTTTTCTTATCAGTAACCTAGGTTACATACTTTACAATAAAAGGAAATTACTTTAAATTGTAAATAGATAAGAGAATACAAGTAGGAAAGTCTGGTGTCCCAATTAAAGGTTATATTTAAAGTGCTCTTCTATTAACACTTTCACCTGAGAAAGTCTTTAACCCAGTTTGCAGACTAATTAGTCTGCATAATTACTCAGCTAATTTTAGTTCTTTAACAAACCTGAGATGGTAATCAGCAAATTGAGTGGCTCTAAGACTTGAATCTGGCGGAATGGTCTTCGTCTTATAAGTTTAGTAATGTCAGCCTTTCCACTTCTGTCCATCAGATATAGATTAGATCGGGTTCCCAACAGCAAATTGACTCCTGTTCATATATAAAAGTGCTATATTAGCTCAGATTATTTTCATAATTGCATCTATATTACTATTTTTGCTATTCCAGTATGCTGATCTATGTAAAGATGACTTATCAGTTTAGGCTATATTGACCTCATACTGTGTAACTATGTACTCTCTACCAACAGAACAAATTTCAATGAAATACATAAAAATATAGAAGATAATTCCCTCTGGCAGTATTCCACTGGCTGGCATCCGGTATGCCATCTCACAAATGGAAATTTATGTATATCTTAGCACCCTTTAGTAGTGTTCTGAACTTTATCAAAATCAATCAACCTTTTTGAAAATTATCATTAAACATTCTTAGTCTAGCACACGCAAAGAGTTCAATTCAGCTCATTTCTCATTTCTAAACATAAGTAAATGAATGCTTTTAAAATAATTATATGTAAATAATTGTTTTTAAATTGAATGATTCTGTGTTCATGCATTTGTTAAAAATTTACCGTTGCCAAATGCCTGTGAAATTAGTTCCTACCTTCATGTATCTCAATTTCTACACTCTCTTTTATTTGTTGACTGGCTCTATTGGTTCAAACATAAGCACTGTTTAAAGATCAAATAAGAGGACTGAAATAGAAGACAGAACTAAAGTTAAATTACACTTGAAACTACTATAGGAGCTTTTCACCATAAAGTGATATAGGAAATAACCAGCCAAGTAATGTAACAAGATAAAATTTCACAGTCCTCCTTGCCTTGGAGCATACCTGTGCTCCCTGAGCATAAGGAGAAAACTTAAGTGATTTTGCCTTCATTTTCTCACTCTATCTTTAACCAGTTCTCTAACTTATGGCCAATGGCATGTTTAGGAGCTGCATCTTCTTCTCACAAGGGAATCAGAGAAGGAGGAAGAAGTATAGTCAATTTTTACCATAATCTTTTATTTTTCAAAATATAAAATTACAGGTTATAACAATGAGTTATTAGACATTAACTACATTTCTGGGCAGTTGCCAGACTGAAATATTCATGCTATCTTGTTGTTTGACATACTAAATTAGTAGAACTTTGAGATGATTTTTAAAAATTCTTTAATCCATATAAGTACAATGTTTGTTACCGTTTCTATTTTTAATTTAAAACTCTGTACTTTGTTCAATCATACATTAAGCAAAATCTATGAAACTGTAAGACAGGCTGGGCGCGGTGGCCCACTCCTATAATCCCAGCACTTTGGGAGGCCGAGGCGGGTGGATCACAAGGTCAGGAGATCGAGACCATCCTAGCTAACACGATGAAACCCTGTCTCTACTAAAAATACAAAAAAATTAGCCAGGCGTGGTGGCAGGCGCCTGTAGTCCCAGCTACTCGGGAGGCTGAGGCAGGAGAATGGTGTGAACCCGGGAGGGGGAGCTTGCAGTGAGCCGAGATATCGTAACTGAACTCCAGCCTGGGCGTCAGAGAGAGACTCCGTTTCAATAAATAAATAAA
>NW_016816795.1:30497-51681 GCF_001698545.2 Rhinopithecus bieti
CATGATCTCTGCTCACCGCAACCTCCACCTCCCAGGTTCAAGCAATTCTCCTTGCCTCAGTCTCCCAAGTAGCTGGGATTACAGGCACCTGCCACCACAACCAGCTAATTTTTTGTATTTTTAGTACAAAGTTTCACTATGATGTCCAGGCTGGTCTAAAACTCCTGACCTCGTGATTCACCTGCCATCCAAGTTAACTCAGGTTTAAAAGGAGGGGGTTATCAATTCAAACATCCAACTGCACTGAGTGAAAAAAAAAATCAGCAAAACTAATTCTGAGCAAATTAACTACCATAAATATATTTTTATTTTAATGACTTGGTAAGAATAAACAAATATTCTATGTCTATGATTTTCACAGGTTTGCTACATAAAAATATATTCTTTAAGAAAACAAACCAAACTCACCCCACAAAGAACCACAGCAGATCTCAGAAGTGAACTCCTTTTCATACATGTGGATTAGTGGTTTTTTACATGAAGGAGAGACATAGCGTGGGTTAACATTGACTTCAGAGGGTTGCTTAGGTGATTCCTCAGGTACTTCTACAAATCCAGCATATACTGCAAAGATGTAAGGGGAGATAATAAGAGAAATTACTAGTTCTGTGCCTGATGGAGTTATAGAAAAAAAAATTTAAATTACTCATCTATTCACCTTATATGCTACAGTGCTTCCACAAATGAGGCACGACTTAGCCAAATTTATTTTCTTTGGCCAGGTGTTGTGGCTCACACCTGTAATCCCAGCACTTGGGAGGCCAAGGTGGGAGGATCATTAAGAACCAGAGGTTGAGGTGACCATGTACCGTGATCATGCCACTGTAATCCAGCCTAAGTGACAGAGCGAGATCTTATCTCAAAATAAAAAACAAACAAATTTCTTTCCTTTTACTGTATTTTATTTTTTACTGAAAGTATAGTTTCAGTAACTCTGAAACCATCAGATAACACAAATCATGATGGTTAAAATACATTGTTGAGCATGAATATATTTTCAGTTATTGTGATTAGAAAACACATATAAATCCAGATAAGGGACTCAATTTCTCCATTGTAGTTCAAATTTAGGTACCATAAAGATTCAGTAAAGCATAGATGTTTTAAAAGCATATACCAATCTGAATTTATTTCAACTGGATGTGAGAATAATAATTTGATTCCTAACAGATCATGAAGCAGTGGTTAAACACTATTTAATATGTGAACAGATAGTAGCATTTGGAGATTATATTGAACACACTCACAGATGGCACTGGCAAAGTTAGCATCAGCAGACCTCCCAAAACCTTTGGAAGGAGATGAGTGATTGACAGAAAAATCTGATTGTGTTGATGATTCTGATATGTCCTTATTGTCGCTCTCATCATCAGGTGCTGACAGTGCAGCACCTGAGTCAATGGCATTTGAGGCCTCATTTCCACCACCTGGCTCCTAAAAGAAGTCCAAAAACCGATTTTATTTCATTAATAGGTTAACAGTAGGAGAAATATGCCTAGTGAGGGGTCATTTGAAAATAAAATGCAAGATCTATAACATCTACATTCTTATAAAATCCACATTTACTAGAAAAACTCAACAATGTCATCAGAAGAGAGAGAACTAATCTATTATTGAGATGACTGATGGTACAGGTGAAATGCAAGGCGCTATAGGTACCCAACTGTACAATTTGGGACTTAACATTTGTGGAATTTTTACCATGTATCAGCTACTGTGCTAGGCATCATATTTAGATATCTTTGTGAATCCTTACTATAGCCCAACAAGTAAGTATAATTATCTCCAATTTACTTATACAAATTTAAAATTTAGAGATAGTAAATAATTTATTCAGTCATAATACTAGTAAGTAGGGGAAGCAGAGTTTGAAGTCAAAGTTTGTCTGATTCCAAAGCATACATCCAGCTAGGCTATGCGAAACAGCCTCTTGAAAAAATATAAAGCACAGTGTGGGGGTGTCTGTTCCACTGTTTTAAGGTACCTTCACAAAACTGAAAGCATGAAAAACCTGCAGAAATAATTTTCAAATGATAAAGAAAATGAAGGAAAATCAAACAACACAAATTCAAGAGTGTAAACATGCATCACTGAAAATGTAGCTGGCTTTCATCAACTTACAAAGAAAATACTCAAGGATAAAAGCCACAAAATGTGACAATTTATGTGGTATGCCCTGTCCTGTGGGAAAATATGTCAACTATTGTTGGTAAGTTCTTCTGTTGATAAGCTCATCTTTGTGTCTAAACAGCGATTCTTGGCACTGAGAGAGCTGTGCTATTCTGTAAAAGACTGGTTTTATGACCTTTTCAACCACAAAACATGGCATGACACCATGTCCTTTTTAAATTAAAATGAAAGAAAGATCCACTTCCTCTATAAATTTCCAAAACGTTCCTTGAGATAACTGGAGATAACCAGGTTTGCTATGAAACTTACATTGGGATATCCTGTTTTAATGTTTTTAATTAAGATAGATAGATAGATAGATAGATAGATAGATAGATAGATAGATAGACATAGATATTTTCCCACTGGCACTGCTTTCCCATTAGAAATCATCCACGGAATTTCCTTCCTTCCTTTTTTTTCTTTCTTTTCATCCTTTATTGATTTATTCCACAATTACTGTGTGCCTATCATATGCCATGTCCCAGGTTAGACACTGAAGTTGGGTGAGTTGGTAGACAAATAATCAAGCAAGGATTAGATATAATTCTTTCCTTTAAGAGTTCACAATGTAGTGTGAAAGCAAAAAAATAACATAACTAACAATAATACTATAAGTACTAAATTGGAACTATGGACAAAAGTACAGAGGAAGGGGTATATAACTCTGCCTTGGTAAGTCAAAGTTGATACTTGATTTGGCCCATGAAGGATTGCTAATTCACCAAACAGAGAAGAGGTGAGGGGGCAGCCTTCCAGAGGAAACAGCTTGCACAGGAGCGCTGATTCATGAAAGAGCATGGCATCTCCAAAGCCAGTTTGTGTGACAAGAAAATAGGCTAGGGGAGTAGACTAGCATAATCTTTTTTCTGTCTGGAGTTCCACCTGTGTTCTCAAATATCCAGATACTCCCCATTTCTCAAGAATAAGTTCAAATACCACACGGTCCAGAGAATGTTATCTGTGATAATTTCTATGATGTAGCATCTGTGAACTACTTGAATATTTTAAACCTATTGATAAAGTCAATAAATGTTTTGTGAATGACAAAATCACTGTATAAACACAGTATATTACTTGAATTAAAATTTTATGTTATCGGTTGCTCAAGAAGTTAAGCGTAGACTTATTACATGATGTAGCAATGCCACTCCTAGCTATATACCCCCCCCAAAACCTGAAGGCAGGGACTCAAATAGATACTTGTACATCAATGTTCACAGCAGCACTATTTACAATAACCAAAAGGTGGAAACAACCCAAGTTTCCATCAGTAGGTGAATGGATAAACAAAATGTGGTATATGCATAAGATAAAATATTATTCACCCTTGAAAAGGAATGAAATTCTGACCCATGCTACAACGTGGATAAACTCTGAAAACCTAAAAAGTGAAATAAGCCGGACACAAAAGGACAAATATTGTATGATTCCACTTATATAAGTTACCAAGAAAAAAAGTAGAATAGAGGTTATCAGGGGTTGGAGGATGGGGAAACAATACTTAATTGTTTAGTTTGTTTGGGATGGTAAAAAAAGTAAGTTCTGAAAATGGATAGTGGTGACAATCCCACAATATTCTGAATGTAATAAACCCAACTTGTTTGTACACTTAAAAATGGTTGAAATGGTAAATTTTATGATATGTATATTTTACCACAATAAAAAGCTCAGAAAAAAATAATTGGCTCTGATTGGAGTGATGTCAGTAAGATAGCTTATTGGTGGCATCTGGTGCTTGTCCCCTCACAAAAAAAGGAAAAGAGAATGAATAAACAATAAGAGTTCAACTGCTGTGTCTGAAGGAGAGTGCTGGAGTGCAGTGATGGGGTGGTGAGGTCACTGTATAGCATGGAATCTCAAAATGGCAGCAAAGAGAGGGAAGTGAGGTACTCTGCTTCTGCTGCCCCATCTCGCATACCATGATCAGCTCAGAGCCCGGAAGGAATTCTCCTTATTGGGAAAAGGTAAGCAGAAGACTCTCATCAGCCCCAATTGCCACCACAGACAACTGCAGTACTTACTACAGGAGAATTTCATAGTCCTGACAAGCCCTGAGTTCAGTTTGGAAAGGTACCTGAAATTCATGTGTCTACATTGCTCCAGATAAGGAGCAAAAGTTGTGTATTTCCCAACAAGCTGCTGCAGCCTGGTGCCATCTTCAATCTAGAGCCACTGCTGAAATGCACTATGTTCTGGGGGCCAGTAAACACTGTGCCTCTCCAGTCTTGCCGCTCCACTGTCATTTCACCAAGCCCCCATTGATGGCTGAAATGCTGTGACCCCGACTGCTCAGATCTTGGGCCCAGGAAAGGTCAGCCATAACTCCAGTACTGCACATTAGCAAAGCCAACTCTAGGCTGGCTTAACTGCTGTGCACTTGCACCCTCGACCAGAAAAACAGCTCAGCAGCCCTGATCCCAGTAAGCCAGACCCCAAGCCAGCTGTCCCACCCTGTGTGACCACACTCTTGCCCAGAGAAGTAGTCTGGTAGCTCAACCCTGGAGGGCAAATTCCTGAGCCACCCAACCCACCGCATGTACACTTTTGCCTCTGGCCTGAGAAACAGCCTGGCAAGCCCACCCCTGGCAAAGGTGTGCCACCTTTGCCACAAAGTTTTGCTGCCTGGGCCAGTGAGGTACTAGCAAACATTACTAATGTATATTACAGCATAGAGACCCCACTGCTGCATCTACCTAGAACCAAAGTTAATGCACCCCACCCAACCAACACCCCAGGACCCATCTATGGAATAAGTCTTTCCTTATGAAAGCTACTCCATAACATTATAAGAAGCAATTGCTGCCGGGCGCGGTGGCTCAAGCCTGTAATCCCAGCACTTTGGGAGGCCGAGACGGGTAGATCACGAGGTCAGGAGAACGAGACTATCCTGGCTAACACGGTGAAACCCCGTCTCTACTAAAAAAAATACAAAAAAAACTAGCCGGGCGATGTGGCGGGCGCCTGTAGTCCCAATTACTCCGGAGGCTGAGGCAGGAGAATGGCGTAAACTCGGGAGGCGGAGCTTGCAGTGAGCTGATATCCGGCCACTGCACTCCAGCCTGGGCGACAGAGCGAGACTNAAAAAAAGAAGCAATTGCTCCACCTGATGGACAGATATCAACACAAGGACACAAGAAACATTAACAAATAAGGAAACATACCTTCAAAGGAACATAGTAATTCTCCAGTAGCAGACCCAACAGAAAAGAAAATGGGAAGTGCCAGAAAACGAATTAATAATAATGATCTTAAAGAAATTCAGCAAGATACAAGAGAATACAGATAGACAAATCAATGAAGTTTTAAAAAAATCATGATCTGAGTGAGAAATTCAACAAAGGAATAGGTATCATTAAAAAAGAACCAAACAGAAATATTGAAGTTAAAGAATGCAACAAATAATATTAAAAAAATACAATACAGAGCTTCAACAGCTGACTAGACCAAGCAGAATAAAGAATTTCTGAACTTGAAGTCATGTCTTTTAAAATGATTCAGGCAGACAAGGAAAAAGAGAAAAGAAAATAAGAAAGAGAGCCTATAGAACTTATGGGACAACATTAAGAGGATGTATTTTTGAATTATGGGATTCCAGAAAGATATAAAGATGTAGAAAGCTTATTTAATAAAATAACAGCTGAAAACTTCCCACATCTTGGGAGAGATATGAACATCCAGATTCAGGAAGCTCAAAGGTTATCAAATACATTCAACTCAAAAAGGTCCTCTCAAAAGAAAATTACAGTGAAACTGTCAGAAGTCAGTGACAAAGAGAGAATACTAAAAACAGCAAAAGGAGAGTCTTATCACATATAAGGAAATCCTCTTTGGACTAACAGCAGATTTCTGAACAGAAACCTTATAAGCCAGGAGAGAATAGGATGATATATTCAAAGTGCTGGAAAAAACCCTGCTAGCCCAAAATAGTATTACCAGAAAAGCAATCCTTCAGAAATGGAGAAATAAAGCCTCTTCCAGATAAGCAAAAAGCAGAGGAATTCATCACCATTAGAGAGGTCTTACAAGAAATGCTTAAGGGAGTCCTACATCTGAGTTGCGCTTATTATTATTATTTTTTTGTCTTTTTTTTTTTCCTTTTTGTGGAGAACGGGATCTCGCTATATTACCCAGGCAGGTCTCGAACTCCTGGGCTCAAGCTCTCCCGCCTCTGCCTCCCTGAGAGCTGGGATTATAGGCGTGAGCCACCGCGCCTGGCGAGTCCTACATCTGAAAGGAAAAAGACAATAACTACTATCATAAAAACATGAAACTATAAAATGTGTAAAGTAGGTATAGAAAGGTGAAATAGAAATGAATCAAACCTTATCACTACAAAAGATTACATAACATCAAAGATTAACAATAAGAGAATAGAAAAAAAAAAGGATACACAAAACAACCAGAAACAGTTAACAAAATGACAGGAGTAAGTGTTCACATATCAATAATAAACTTGACCGTAAACAGACAAAATTCTGTAATCAAACATATAGATTAGTAGAATGGTTAAAAAAAGTAAAAAATAAAATAAAAAAATAAAAACACCCAATTATATGTTGCCTGTAAGAAATTCATCTTACCTGTAATGATACACACAGATTGAAAATGAAGAAATGGAAAAAGATATTCCATGCAAACAGAAATCCAAAGCAAGCATGAATAGCTACACTTACATCAGATAAAACAGGTGTTAAAGTCAAAGGATGTAAAAAAGAGAAAAACACAGGCATTATATTATGATAATAGGATCAGTTCAGCAAGAGGATATAATAATTATAAATACATATGAACCAAACACTAGAGTACCCAGATGTATAAAGCAAATATTATTGGATCTAAAGAGAGAGATAAACTACAATATAATAATAGTTGAGAACTTCAACACCTCACTCTCTGCATTGGACAGATCATCTATACAGAAAATCAACAAAGAAACATTGGATTTAAACTGCAGCATAGACCAAATGAACCTAACAGATATTTATAGAACATTTCATCCAACAGCTGCAGAATATACATTATTTTCATTAGCACATGAAACATTCTCTAAGACTGACCTTATGTTGGGACACAAAACAAGTCTCAAAACATTCTTTTAAATCAACATTATTATCAAGTATCTTTTTTGACCAAAATAGAATAAACTAGAAATCAATAACCAGAGAAACATTCAAAACTGTAACAATACATGGAAATTAAAAATATATGCTCCTGAACACCAATTGGCCAATAAAGAAATTAAGAAGGAAGTTAAGAAATTATTTGAAGCAAATGAATATAGAAACACAGCACACCAAAACTTATGGGATACAGTAAAAGCAGTATTAAGAGATAAGTTTATAGCAATAAATGACTACATTAAAAAAGCAGAAATAATTTGAATAACAATCTAATGATGCACCTCAATGAAATAGAAAAGCAAGAACAAACCAAACTCCAAATTAATAGAAATAAAGAGATAATAAAGATTAGAGCAAAAGTAAATGAAATTGAGACTCAAAAACAATACAGAAGAAATACAACATGAACATTTGGCTTTTTGAAAAGATAAACACAATGGACAAACCGTTAGCTAGATTAACTAACAAGAAAGTATAAAAGACCTAAATAAATAAAATCAGAAACAAAAAAGCAGACATCACAACTGATACCACAGAAATACAAAGAATCATAAGAAACTATTATGAAAAATACACAGCAATATATTAGAAAATCTAGAGGAAATGGAGAAATTCCTGGACACATACAACCTAGCAAGATTGTACCAAGAAGAAATAGAAAGCCTGAACAAACCAATAATGAATAATGTGATTTAATCAACAACAAAAAGTCTCCCAACATAGAAAAGTCCAGTACTCTATGGCAGCATCAGTGCTACATTCTACCAAAGATTTACAGAGGAACTAACGTCGATTCTCAAACTATTCCAAAAAAGGTGAAGGGAAGGGAATTCTTCCAAACTCATTGTGTGAGGTCAGTATGACTCTGATCTCAAAACCAGATAAGGACACAACAATTAAACAAACAAACAAAAAACTACAAGCCAAGATCTCTGATGAAGACAGATGCAAAAATAATCAACAAAATACTAGCAAACTGAATCCAATACTATATCAAAAATATTATATGCCATTATCGAGTGGGATTTATCCCAGGGATGCATGAGAGATTCAGCATATACAAATCAAGAAACATGATACATCACATCAATGGAATCAAACACAAAAATTATATTATCATGTTAAAAGATACCAAAAAAAAAAAAAGCATTTGATAAAATTCTACATTCCCTCATGATAAAAACTCTCGACAGTCTGGGTATGGAAGGAACATACCTCAAAACAATAAAGACCATATATGAAAATCCCACAGCTAACATCACACTGAATGAGAGAAAGCTGAAAGTCTTTCCTCTAAGGACTGGAATAAGACAAAAATATCCACTTTCACCACTCTTATTCAACTTAGTTCTGGAAGTCCTAATCAGAGCAATTTGGCAAGAGAAGGAAATAGAAGACATCCAAATTGGAAAAGAGGAAGTCAAATAGTCTCTGTTTGCATAGGACATGATCTTATAAATAGAAAAACCTTTGACACCACCAAAAAATTATTAGAATTGATAAACAAATTCAGTAAAGTTGCAGGATACAAAATCAGCATAGAAAAATCTGTAACATTTGTATATACCAACAACCTAGCTGAGAAAGAAATCACAAAAGCAACCCCATATACAATAGCTACAAAATAAAATACTTGGAAATAAATTTAACCAATGAGGTAAAAGATCTCTATAAGAAAAACTGTAAAACATAGATGAAGGAAACTGAAAAGGACACACACACGAAAGGAGAGGCACCCTATGATCATAGACTAGAAGAATCAATATTGCTAAAACGACCCTACTATCCCAAGCAATATACAGATTCTATGTATTCCTTATGAAAATACCAATGATATTCTTCACAGAAATAGGAAAAAAATCCTAAAATTTGCATGGAATCAAAAAAGACCTAGAATAGCCAAAGCAATCCCGAGGAAAAAGAACAATACTGGAGGCATCAGAATATCAGATTTCAAAATTACTACAAAATTACAGCAACCAAAAAACAGACACACATATCAATGGAACAGTATAAAGGACCCGTAAATAGATCCACATATTCATTTACCTCATTGTGGTTGATTTTTGATAAAGACATCAAGAATATTCGTTGGGGAAAGAACAATGTCTTCAATAAATGGTGTTGGGGAACTAAATATCCATAAGCAAAAGAATGACACTAGAATCCTATTTCTCACCATATAAACAAAATCAACTCAAAGTAGATTAGATACTTAAATATAAGACCTGAAACTATAAAACTACTAGAAAATATAAGAAAATGCTTCTGGACATTGGTTTGGGAAAAAAGAATAGGACCTCAAAACACAGACAACAAAATAAAAAATAGACAAATAGAATTATATCACACTAAAAATCTTCTGCACAGAAAAGGAAATGATCAACAAAGTGAAGAAACAATCTGAAGAATGAGAGAAAATATTTTCAAACTATTCGTCCAACAAGGGGATAAAATCCGGAATGTAAGAAACTCAAACAACTCAACAGATAAAAGCAAATAATCCAACATGCATACATATGTAACAAACCTGCACGTTGTGCACATGTACCCTACAACTTAAAGTATAATAAAAAAATGGGCAAATGATTTGAATAGACATTTCTCAAAAGAAGACATACACATAACTAACAGATAGATGAAAAAAAAAATTCAACATAGCTAATCCTCAGGAAAATGCAAACCAGAACCACAATGAGATATCATCTCATCCTAGTTAGAATGGTTATTATCAAAACACAAAAAATAAATGTTGGTGAAGATGTGGAAAAAATGAAACTCTTATATACCGTTGGTGGGAATGTAAACTACTACACCCATAATGGAGAATGGTGTTGTGGTTCCTTATAAAACTACAAATAGAACTACTATATGATCCAATAATTCCACTACTAGGTACATATCTCCAAAAAAGAGGAAACCAGTGTATGAAAGAGCTATCAGCACCTCCATATTTACTACAGTACTAATCACAATAGCCAAAATAGGGAATCAGCCTAAGCATCCATCAAGAGAGGAACTGATAAAGAAAACGTGACATATGTACAGAAATAAATGCTATTTAGCCATAAAAAAGAATGAAATCTTGTGATTTGCAGCAACATGGATGAACCTGGACTCAATGTATGTTAAGTGAAATAAACCAGGAAGAGAAAGGTAAAAACCACATGTTCTTACTCATATGCAGATGCTAAAAAATTGATGTCACATAACTAGAGAGTAAAATAGTGGTTTCCGGAGGCTGGGAAGAGGAGTAGGGGAGAGTGATAGAGAAAGGCTGGTTAAAGGATCCAAATGTATGACTAGATAAGAGAAATAAATTCTAATATTCTATAGTACTGTAGGATAACTATAATTAACAATAATTCATTATATATTTTCAGATAGCTAGGAGAGAGGATATTGATTGTTCCCAACACAAGAAAATGATGAATGTTTGAGGTGATGGACATGCTAAATACCCTGATGTCATCATTACAAATTGTATATGTTAAAATATCACTCTGTACCCCATAAATATATACAATTATTATGTGTCAATTAATTTTTTAAAATATTTTTTAAAAGTGTGAGTCAAGAGACACTACCCCCAAATATGAGATCTGAGTAATAAAGACAAACAAATAAGAGATTTTTGTCTTTGGAAGTAAATAGGAACCACGCAAATTAGAAGTAATAAGGATCCACCTACAAACCTATAATTAAAAATGTTTAAGGCTTTGTGGTATATGATTAAAATCTATTTGGAACGGCTGGAAATGCTACATGTCCCATGAAGAAACACATTTGCAATGAGAGGAGTTCAATCTGCTTTTCAAATGGTGCGTTACCTCCTGTAGATATTCAAAGTCCTGAGACACAGGTCTCTTCAATCCTGGACCATCTGTCTCTGAGCAATTTTCTTCTCCATTGGGTCCAAGGGCTCCACTCTCTTCACTGGTTCGAATGACTCCCTTATCTCCATCACCCCCACTGCCTTTTCTTTCACTGCCTATATTGGCTGCATGTTCTTCCTGGTCTCCAATGGCTGCATTGTCCTCACTGGCTGCACTTCCTCCATGGCTTCTATTGGCTCTATGGCTTCCATAGCCTCTGTAGGCTTCCTCTTTTCCACGACTTCCATCATAACCATCTTGCTTGCAGCTTCCATCTCTGCCATAGCTTGCCCTGATAACAAACTTCAATTAATGAAAGAAACCCATGCAATAAAAACACATTTGGAAAGTTAGCAAGTAGAGCAGAATTAGGATGTGTCTTATACAATATCTACCATGCCCAGGCTTGTCTTTGCTCTATGTGAACACTACTGGTATGATACAGGAAAGAAAAATGCCGCTATGTCTTGTCAGTCTTATGTAATGATTTAATGCCACAGCCGCCACCAATTTCCCAGATGCATTTGGATGGCAGAGGGAAGAGAACTTGTATTCTTTGTTAGGTGCATGTATTAGGTTAGCAGGAAGAATATGTAGTTTTTTTTTTCTTAAATATATACTATTTCATGCATTAGCAAGTTCACAGACACATGAATGATTAAGCCTATGTTTTTAGCTCAACCACAACATGATTATTTCTTCTTGCAATATATCTAGTTTGTATTCATTTCAACATCTGCTTTGATTTTCTAACATTTGTACTGACTGCTTTGCTATAGAACTTCATTGGTCTACTACTCCCACCAAGGAAGTTCAGCAATACAGACCTCATGTCTTGTGAAACTAAGTTATTTAATTGCCAAAAATACTAAGCTTAATAAAATGTGTCAATGCTCTCTTTTTTGCATAGGAAACAAAATTAAACATATGTGCCTGTGATAATTCTAAGAGTAAATTTATTTCATAGTGGAATTCTTGATAGACGTTTTTGGTTGGAAAAAATCAAAAGAGCTCTTGGTAATTTCTCCACCAATCAACCAGATAAAGATCATCTTAAATGTATTATATATATGGTGATATCACAAAAGTTTGAGAAATTAATAGCTATGTTTGCAAATACCAAGACTTCATCTTAATGCTTGTTAAGTTACACACTTGCTTTGTTGTCTTTTCTCATACTCAGTATAGTTTTATAGAGTAGGATGATTCAGTGGCAGTAATTTTAATAGAAACATCCAGACAATTCCAGTTATAAATTAATTATAAACTAATAAATACTTGAATCCTTATTTTAAAATACACAAATGACACAAAATTAGATGTTCTGCATTAGAACAATTTAAAATACATTCTTGACCATCAAACCATTTACCAAAATGCAAGTGAAATTAAGTCAATCTCTTGGTAATAAATTTTGAAAATAAACCAAAGATGCAAATAGCTCTGCAGTCATAAAACATGGAGAGTATAAGTAATTTTAAAAAACCAACCTTGGACAACTAGGCGCCTCATAATAACTATTATTTACATCATCAACAGACTTATTGTTGTCATCATCATGGTCTTTACAAACATCATTAGCCTGATCAACCTGGTTATCCAAGTCATCATTGCCATTGGTATGATCATAGGTATCTTCATAAGTATCATTAGACTCATCATCATCATCACCATCAGTATCAGCACCGGCATCATAGAGTTCAACATAATCACCATCCTCTTCAGGTGGCTGAACGACAGGTGCAGGAGTTAACCAATCATTCCGGAAGATTTCAGAGAGTGCATTATAGCCTACCCATTCGTTTGTCAAGTATACAGGGGGTGATATTTTTCCTACTTTAAATCCATCTGGAACCTGTGTGCACAAGAAAGGTTAATGTAGTCTCTAGCAGCCTTTAATTTTCTTCTAGATTGGAAAGTTTCCAAGCTGACAACATTTTGAAATATATTTTAAATTGAAACAAGAATGTTCACTCACTAGATAGAGCAAAAATTTTAGTGAGGATGAGATGTCAAAACCCAAACATCAGACTGTGATTATTAGTGGATCACATAGGGCAAAATAAACTCACTTAAAAAAATTACCCATACTTGTCGGCTCAGGAGTGGACATTTGCTTTTGATGCTGGAGAGAACAGGTGATCTGATGCTCTTTAAAAATGGTAACTTTTCCCTTTTGTTTTATGCCCTGACATTGGGATTAACACACAGCTCTTGAAATTGATATGTTAATTTCCCAGCACTGGTTTTACGTGCCATGGGTTGTCTTAAAGGATCTCAAACACTTCCAAAGTGCGAATTAATCTAAATCCATCTTTTAAGTATGGTATGCATCATTTAACAACTTTTGGGCAATCTGGAAGGGATGTGTGTATGGTAGCATAGAGGTAATTACAAAATTGAAATAGAATAATCTGAAAGCCCATTGCATTAGGACAATTTAAAATCTGCATTAGAACAATTTAAACATGTTCACAAAGAGTTGGAAGACTTTTTATTTATTCAATCAGAGGACACTCTGTTTTTTACTAAATGTCTTGTATTTATGCATTGCCTAATCACTCAAGGATTGCTATTAAAAGTTGGACATCTAACACGTACCCCTCAATCTGAGATTAGGTTTTACAAATAGCTTTTTATCACTACTCTCCCTAGACATGTTCTAACTGACACAGGAATGTGAAAATAAAATATTCTCTGATTGGTTAAGTGTTTTCCCATTTCAATTTTAATTTCTAAATTTTGTGTTCTGTGTATTCACAAAGCAATGAGAATCTATCTTTAAAATATTAATTAAAAAACTAAACTCTTTAACCTTTCCTTCAAGTGAAGGTGAGAATAAGTCAAAACAAACGAAAAATAAAAAATAATAGACATTAATGTGTTAAGATGGAAACTTACATGGATGTCAACCAGCAACTTCTGATCAATAGTAGAATAAGGCGGTGATGACTGAGACCTCCTTCCAGTCACAGGTCTCTCTCCTCAGAAGAAGATTCTATGGAATGCCAAAATACATTAGTAACAATGGTGATTACAGTCATTGCCTTCATTTGTATAGTGTATCAGTTAAATCCCTTATTTTTTTTCTGTTTTTTTTCTGTTTTTTTTTTTTTTTTTGTCATTTTTATGATTCCATTCAGGAAATATCACCTGAAAATTCTCATGGGGCCAGGATCTTAAATTCTCTTTTCAGGAGTATTAGCAGGGGTTCAAGTTTTCTTCCATCTGTAGACCTACATGGCTGCTCTGTTTTCAATGTTAAGTGTACACTTGCCAAATATCTCTATCTATGTAAGAAGATACATGGTCCGAATGATAGCCAGGTAGACACATTTTAAAAAAACGTATCAACAGTAGGAAGGGCTGGGAGTACCACTGGCTTCACATACTGACCAGTAGAAAAAAAGCCCAACAGTGTATTTATTAGAAGATCATAGATTAGCCAAAACTCTCAAGAGGAGAGTTCATTCTTCAATCTTAACCCCCACAAATTTCCACGCAATGATATATCCAGATGTATTTCAATACAGTTGTGGAGTGAACTACTGAGAAGAGATAACACCCCTTTCTATAAAGCTGGGAACCTTTCTATAGCAGCAATGTACAACAAAACTTTCTGCAGTGATAGAAATGTTCTGTATCTGAACTGTCCATTAACAGTAGTCATTAGTCACCCATGACTACTGAGCATTTGAAATGTGGCCAGTATGCCTGAGAAATTGACTTTTAAATTTTATTTAATTTTCATTTTACTTTTTATTTTAATAGCTACATGTGGCTAGTTGCTACCAAAATGAACAGCTCAATTCTATAGTGTAAACATTTCCATTTAAAATACAAATGTATCTGGTTTGGAGATTAGGTTTTATTTTTGAGTTGTGGTATGGTAAATAACCCCTGTGATTAAAATCCAGTGAGAATATTTAATAGGCTCAAAATTCAGGTCTGGCTGAGTGTACTTAGAAAAAGCTTCACTAAGAGAAAACTCAGTTCCCTGTTTAATGTTTTTGCGTGCGTAGATTTTCAAGATAAATACTATTGTCCCTCTTATTTTCAGTCTTGGTATACACAGCCAAAGTACAGATACTGCAACTCCAAAAGACATATATTTGCAAATACTGCTGTCCTTTGAGAACATTACACTGAACACATGCTAAAATTTGTGCCCCCGTCTTCTGGCACTATTGTACTTGTGCTTTTTTTTTTTTTTTTTTTTTTTTTTTTTTAAGGAACCTTTTTTTTTTTTTTTTTTTTTCTTTTCAGGAAACCATTTTCTTTTAAGTCTTTTGGTATGTTAGTAGACCAAATAAGTTCAAGTGACTGCACTAAGATTTTGGGACAAATTTGTAGTAAGGTGCTCTGAGATTTCCTCCATGATGAAGCATGTAATTTCATGGGAATATCAAATGGTCTGTGTAGCATAAACAATAAAATAAAAGAATTTTGGACCTGAAAAGACATTTAGCTATTATCTGCACAGATGCCTTCTCCCTTCTATCAATGTTATGACTGCTTTGGGATCTAATCCAGAATTTCCTCATTTCAAAAACGTCACATGAATAAACCTTAAATTTTTAGTTGTTTGCCCAGTATTAGTAAAATTAGCCATAGTCAAGCCAGAAAGAAAAGACTTTGGGGAAAAATTTTTAAAAGTGTGCTTTTCACTCAGGCTTATCTAATTTTCACAACATACTATTTGTGTATGAGAGGACAGTGCTATTTAAAAGAATTCTGCCTTCGTCTGAGTCACTTAAGAAGAATAATGTGTTTTTAAGTTTTGATCTTCAAATACTCACTTTTCAAAAAGTGAAGTACATCTGTATCATTTTTATTATTAACATTTAAAAAAAACCAGTATGCTACATTCTTACATATGACTCAGAGACTCAATCAGCCATTTTTCCCTTGCTTAACTTACCTGGATTGCTTAAAACTGGATAATGCCAGATTGCATGATCTATGACACAACTTTTGGCTTTGTTTACCCTAATATTTCACAAATCTATAATTCATTTAAATTCTCTCAAAAGCACATCTTAACTAGTTTTTTGAAATTCACATCACGACTTTTGAAGTTATTTTCTATGATTTGATAGATTAATTGTTCATGTATTTTGAGTAAAATCGTCACTCTGTAACATTTAGGGATATTTATGAGATATTGTCCTATTTTGGAGAGGTGAAGTAACCAATTGATACATGAAACACACACTCACAACCCCTCCATACAATATTCTAATTGCTACCTATAAATTTTAGACTGCTGGAGAGGCCTCTCTCAAGTTCCTTTACCATATTTTTCTTATGTGTTATAGAAACTTAATAAAGTTGACTCCCCCCGCCTCCTTAGACACATTCTTAACTGCTATCCAACAAACAGAAGAAATTTCAGAAAAATTGTTTTCCATTTCTTAAAGGCCACCACTGACCACCCAATTGCCAAATACAATGGCCTTCAGGTCCTAATCCTACTTGGGCTCCCTGACACTTTTGATTCATTCCTTCTTGAAATTCATCTTTCTTGACTTCTGAAATATAAATTGTTAAACAGTAGCTCTGTGTTTTGCCCACGGAAATTTTGTGCTTTGAATCACCTGATACTGCCAGCCAATTCTGACGATTTTGCGAACTCCTTTGTCTGATGTCAATGGGCTTCTGAGCTTGTTCCAAAAGAGACCGCTGAAGAACGCTAATGAAAAGACAGAAAAGCATGTGCCATGTCCTAACATTCATAAAGGGAATGTATAACTCAACATAAAGTCCAACAAAAAGTTTTGTTTAAACATATGGGTATATATCAAACTGAAAAAGAAGTATAGCTTAAGTAATAATTTCCAATTTCCATTTTCCCCCAAACTTGCTATTTTGTGTAGAATAGAGTAATGATTTCCAAAATAAGAAAAAATATGTTTCCATAGAGTGTATGTTTCCTTTATATATATATTAATTTCTAAAAATTTCTATAAACTTTTAAAGCTAATATTCAGACAATATTTTTACCTGAGTAACACAGCAATAAATATAACCTTATAGTGTATGTGAGTATTTTAACATAATAAACAAGTTATGGCTATGTCATATATTCTATTGTTATTATCCAGATTTTTAAATGCTTGAAATTCATGTTCTTAACGTCCCATTCCTGATTTAAATAGCTACACTGACAGACAAATAGAGCACTTTCATTCTTACTATTCAAATTTAAAGAATATTTAGAGAGTTGCTTTGGACTAGTGCTGCTAAATTTTACAGTTATTTTGGTATTTCTATATGGGAAGGACTTTGGTTATTGATTTAGGCCTGGAACAGACAAAATTTTTTCCATGGCCCCAAATTTCAGGAAAGACTTGAGTTTCATTTAAGTTAACTTCATAAATTCAACTATATTTAAAGGCAATGTGTTTGTTAATCATAAATTCAAAATCCTTTTGTAAGGTGAACAATTACTCTGCATTTAACATCAAGTATGGATTTTCTATATTGGATTTTATTAAAGTCATGTTCCATGACACCAAAACCAACTACTCAAAACTAAACTGCTTTCTTTCCTTTGAGGTCAGATCGACCATGACAATCCATTCACTGAGTGCAGAGAAAAAGAAAGTTCCCAGTCTTGCTTTACAATTTTTCAAGATTTCTGCACTCCAGTTAAATCTGAAGACATAATTGTGTGTGGTTTTTAAAGTAATGAAGCAGGAAAATACATACTACATAACATTAACTGTATGCCATCTGACCATACTGTCCAATATCTTGAATATAGTGAGTGTTCAATAAATATTTACTAACTGAATCAATATAGGCTAAGTTCTCTCTATTGTGAGTTGGGGCTGGAGAGGGTGTGATTTTCTTTAAAAATCTACATTAAAATTTGGTTTTCAAATATAACAGAATGCACACAATATCTAAAATGTGGAATGTGATCTTTGAAAATTACTGAAGATCAATATTACAAAGATTAAAAAATACAGTGACTGGTGTCAATATTATATATGATATTTTATTTATATAATGTTGAGTTTTAGATTTGATTTTGACTATAGGACATTTTTAGGCTTACCCATTCTGTGGCATTAGCTTCTGAAGTTAAAGATAATTGGTGTGTGTGTTTTATCATGCAGCACATGTATGAAAATTCACTTGAAATTTCATGTCTTTTTATCATCGACTACTAATTGAATACTGTCAAAGTATGTATTGTTATTGTTTCTTTTTAAAATTGTGAATCTTGCCATCTATTTATCAAACTAAATATCACAGACACTGCAGTATGACCAAATATGAAAGATATAGGTAATGGATCATTGCAGTTAAGGTTTTAAATGTGGGCCAAGAAAGTCAATGGTGATGATGTTGTCACGGATATTTTAGTTGACTTCACAAAATGTAGTATCCATGAAATAATTTTTAATTTTCCATTTGATAATTATGAATAATTTTAATATAGAAATCAAAGACACATACCTTGAAGAGAATTCGACATGATGTGCATGATCCTGGTTGTTAGGCACAGAAGGGGATCTCTCTTGAACCTTAAAGACACAATGCAACACTTCAGTAGAATTCTTGATCATAAGTTGTTCTGAGCTGTTAATTTGTGGAAAAATGCCTGTTTTCATATATATTTTCCTAAAATCTAACATAAAATATATTTTTAATAAATAGATTCTATTTTATAATGACTATAACATTAGACTTGCTTAACCATAATTTCTGATGGTATATTTGATCTTTAGTATAGGAACAGATTCTGGAACTCATATAATCAAAATCTTAATTTATTGTTGAGGAATCTGTAGCCTAAAGAGGAAAAATGACTTTTCTAAGAATTTTATGTCAAGTCAAGGGAACATCTAAAATCAGAATGCAGGTCTCCCAACGTCTAATTTAATGTTCTTTCCATGTTATCACATTGCTTTTTATATCAAGTTTAAACTTCTCACTCAGAATTTAAGTTCTAATTCTTACACACTCATCCTTTTATGCTCACCCTAGATTTTCAAAAGTTGTCACACACACATACATACATTTCATTAAAATCTCTCTAGTCAAAACTGTCCCATCTTTAAGAAAGTATGTTTTTCTGCTTTACAATTTGAATGCACTATCATAATTAGTGTTCCAAGTGCTGTTTCAACTCTAAATAGATTAATCTGCATTTTACTAATCATACAATCATTGAATATAGCCAAATACTCAAGAAAGGGTGCATATAATAAGCCAGCTTCCATCAATGGGGGAATTTTACTTTCTGCCAACATTGGTAGACAGGGCCAGGGAATGTTGTCTTGCCTCACTAAGTCTTGTATCACCAGGTTTCTACTCAAAGAAGTTTCAGCTGCCCAAAACATAGGTCATTCTGACATGCAATAAGGCAGTCATACTTGATTCTTTAAAAAGGAAATTTAAGTGTGTTACTTTTTTAATCTAGCATATTCATGCTGACAAACTCATTCTACACTTTCTAGAAACTAGAGTAGCCTTAGTACATTATTTTTTCTTTATGAAGTGAGTTATCAAGGCTCTCTCTACACTCTGAGAGACAGGTAGGTAAGGGTAAGCATCTGCCTATTTTTTTTTCCATTTTCAATTGATATAATTGGTATCATATGACCCAGTCTGGGACTTTTGGTTTATGAAGCTGATCTTTGGAAGTTTATTGACACTACTATTAATCTACAAAAAGATTGTTTTAGATGGCTGGCTATTAGGAATACTGGCTATGATGATGATGCTACCTTGTCTAGACAAGAAAACCTACAGCTCTGGCCTCACCAATATATGTACTAAATAGGATACTACAAACATAGTCATGAAAACAGAAGTCAAAGTGGACACTAGGACTAACTTAATTATTCTTATAATTGTAAAACAAAACAAAACAAAACAAAACAAAACACAGATTAAATGAACCAGACCCTGTCACAAACTGCATCCCAGACTAGAGCTAATCAAGGAAAAATATTTGTGTGTTTGTGTTACAAACTGAAACTGCCAGCATTTTCATGTACAATATTTTTGCTTAAAGAAAGACTGACAAACTGTGATTATTCAAACTCTGGGTATTTGGTAGACATTTTATTTTTAATGAATAAAGTAAGCCTGTCAAGTTAAGGGGAAAAAACAGATGCTACAATTTAGCAATGATAAAATTTGAGCTTGCAAAGGAAAATTAGAATTTTCAAACATATCTGCCACCAAGCATTTGACAACTTAACAATATTCAGTAACTTTTATGATGTACTTGATGGTAACATTAACAAATGCTGTTTTTTGATATTGTATAATGAAACATGTAAATGTCTGGGAAGATCTACATACAAAGTGAACTAATATTTTCCAACTGACCAATGCATGAAGTTAAAAATCATGCATAAAACAAAACATCTATTTATAGCATAAGATAGACAAATTGAGTTTTATTATTAACTGAATATACAACATTTCATTGATATGGTTTTAGATTCCACTTCTCTAGTTTTGGTATATTATTCAATAATTTACTCAATTATCTAGACAATCTATGAAAATTGTCCCTTTCCAACTACCTATGTGAGAGAAGCTAGCTTTTATTCGTATACTTCAACCAAAACAACACATGGCAACAGATTGAATGCAGAAGCACATGTGAGAATCCAGCTGTCTTTCATTAAGCAAGATAGATTTAAGAGATTTACAAAAATGTAAAACAATGTCAATCTCTCTAAAATTTTGTTTTGGGAAAATACAGGTTTTTCATTAAAAATGTGTTTCTTATGTTAACATGTAATAGTTTCATTACTTTTAAATGAATTAATATTTCAAATGTTTTTCAGTTTTAACTTTTAATAAATTAAACATTATATGATACAATCCATGTAGTAAATGAAAGCTTTTTGAGGTCCTCATTGTTTAAGAGTATAAAGGGACACTGAGACCAAAAAGCTTAAGAACCACTGTTCTAGGTTCTTACTAATGTCATAACAACTCATATTGAAAAATTTACCTCAATTTTTTTAGGATTTGAAATGTGTG
>NW_016816795.1:54464-57576 GCF_001698545.2 Rhinopithecus bieti
AATTAAAGCTATATTTCAGTAGAGATATTGAAAAATATTTTCTCATATTTAGTCACAATTATCTAGAAATTTCAGGAAAATTTATTTGAAGTACAAATTATTTATCTTCTGTGGAACACAAGGAATATTTATTTCATTTGGTTTTACTGAGAAAATCATCAGCATGAGCTATCACATTTTCTCCTCATTTTGACTCAGAGTAAAATATCAAAATTCTTACTTTATCAACTTGTCTCAATTCTTCCTCATGCTGATTAAAGATATCTTCCCATCTGTGTTGGCGCCTTCGCCTGCGGGCTTCTAAATCTGAGAGTTCAAGCTCTTCAGGTCTCCGTGATGACTTTGCCCTGAACCTCTTTGGCGATAGTCTTTTTGCCAGTGCTTGCCTCAGAGTAGAAACTTTAGATTTTTTCTCCCGTGCCTGTTCTGGTTGTGAGTAAAACCTATTTGATGACAGATTTTCCATCAGGGTTTGCAACGGACCAAGTGGCTTTGAGTTATTTGAGTTTGGTGCTCGAAGCAAGTCTTTTGATAGTCCCTCTATCAGTGCTTGAACTGAGCCAATTGCCTGTGGGGGTTCTAGTGTCCAAGCCTGTGCCTGAGGTGATCTTTCAGTTTGACCCTCTACTGGAATGAGCACCTGAGTATCCAAATGTAGTGGCAGCAGCACATGGTGATCCTGTGATAGCAGGGGCAGGAATACCTGGGCATTTACTCGTAATGACTCAGGTTCCTCTGCCTCAGTCTCTGCCTGTGCAGGCTCGGCAGCCTGTTCCCGTACCTCTGGCTGTTCAGGTTCCTGGTTCTGCTCCAGCTCTTGTTCAGGCACCTGGTCGTGCCTCTGCTGTTGTTCAGGGGTCTGGCCCTGCCTTTGTTGTTCGGGTACCTGATCTTGACCCTGAAATTCCTCTGGTACTTGGTCCAGATCTTGTGGTTCCGATGTCTGGGTCTGGGTCTGCAGCTTTTTGGATACCTGGGCCTGTACCTGCCAAAGCCTAGGTGCCCTAACCTGTGCCTGTAGTGGCATGAGCACCCTGGCTGCCCTCCGTAGTCGTGGAGGTGCCTTAATCTGCATTTGTAGAGGTTTAGAGGCCTTAGCCTTCACCTGAGCCTGTAGTGGCATGAACACCCGAGCTGCCCCTTGTAGTCGTTGAGGTGCCTGAGCCTGCCCCTTTAGAGGCCTAGGTGCACTGTCCAGGGCCTGCAGTGGCATGAATACCCTGGCTGCTCCCTGTAGCTGCTGAAGTGCCTGGACCTGTGGCTCTTCTCGATCAGGAAGCCACCTTGGCTGAGAGGGTTCTCCATGCAGGACTCTAAGTGGTCTGCATCTGCTGCTGGTTGGCAATCTCAGAAGCTCATGAGTGCAAGAGGGTCCTCTAAAATAAACACACAAATTATTGGCATACAATTAGAATTTTTAGTGGAATGGAGCCATTCAGGGGCATTGTTTTTACTTTAAAAGATGGACATTTTCTGCAATGAAGATATCTTCAGTTAACCTTTCCGAAATCATTCCCTTAATGTCTGAAATATTCTGCAGGTAACATTTGTATTACTAATGTATTCAATTAATGAAATCTGATATCTACTTGATCATTCACTTGCCAGATATTAAGGAGTCTTTGGGTAGTAATAAAGAATTCTCCTCACATTTTCACTCAATATCTCTTAAAACAGAGATTTGTTATTTGTTGTATCAGAAAGAATTAAGTCTTTCTGAGTCAAAGGCAACAGTATGGAATCAACTGCCTTATGTGAATTGCTATCATCAAATTATATATGCAATTTGTGGAACGCACCTGAATCTTCTCATGGTGTACTGTTCCTTAATAGCTTCTTCTCTTTCAAAGATCAAAGGTATTCCTTTTTTTATGAAAGAGAAAACATAATGCATAAACAGTCAGCAGATAAGCATGTTATCCACTTTAGTCACGTTGTTCCCTCTGCTTCTCAGGATGTGGAGTGAATTACAAGGGCAAGAAGGTAGCCCTTCAAACATACTTGGTTTGTGATGTAGACCATATTCTAGTTTCTAGGCCCACTTTTGCAGCACAATATAGCTATTGCATGCAGATTAATTTCTCTGAACAGAGAAAAGAAAATTTAGCAATCTGATTTCTGCAATTCTAAAGAGAAAGAAGAGAGAATGGGACAAAGGGAGAATGAGACAAGAGAAACTCTAAATAATGGTGAGCATAACTTAAAGCTGTGGGCTCTAGATGTAAGGACTTTATGGCTTGAAACTGATATTTGGTCTTTTCAATGAGAAGGCAAATTCTTAATTCTGTGTTTTACACTAAACACATTGAAAACTTTCAGCTTCTTTCCTATCAGCTGTACTACGACTGCTGAAATATAGAACTTATAAACAAGAGTTTTCTTTTGAATTTCCTGTATTAAAATGTTTAGAGCAACTATATTTATATCTTTAGTGTAACTTCCATATACATGGAACTTTTCCTACAGGTAACATTTTGAAAATTTTGCAACTCTGGAAATTAGCAAATTACCAAGTAGATGTGTGGTTTTCCTGAACCCATTTGAAACTGGCTGGCCTCTGTAATGTTGGTTCAATAACTTCATTACCACAGGCAAATAAATTAACTTGTTGCTCCTTGCCTCAAAACATGATACATGTACAGATACAACAAGCCCCACTGCAGTCAATCCCACAGCTGATCTGAGGATGCCTGCTTTTACAAGTTTTCCCTTTTACATTCCATTGTTACTCTCAACTCTGCCTATGGTCCGCAAAATCAAATGTGGAATATGTAACATAACATATAAAGTTAGAACTTCCCAGGGGCTTCTTCTGGACTTGGTGAAAATCCATTCAGGCACCTTTGTTTTATTGTTTTTTTTGAGGCAGCATCTTGTTCTGTCACCCAAGTTGGAGTGCAGTGGCACAATCTTGGCTCACTGCAAATCCTGCCATTTTAATAGAAGTTCACTTTTATTAATAGACAGAAGTTTATGTTTATTTGTATAAATTAGTTCCTTTAATTATATTTTATATTTGGATTTAGTACATAAAACAAGCTTTATATGGTGCACAAATACTACTTCAAAATTAGCAGTCAATAAATGGTTAATTACAAATCCATTTATCTCT
>NW_016816796.1:0-2579 GCF_001698545.2 Rhinopithecus bieti
AGGCGTCGAGGTGGAAAATATGCCGTTGGATCAGCTTGCATTGGAGGTGGCCAAGGTATTGCTGTCATCATTCAGAGCACAGCCTGAAGAGACCAGTGAGCTCACTGTGACCCACTCTTACTCTGCTTGGCCAGGCCACAGTAAAACAAGTGACCTTCAGAGCAGCTGCCATAACTGCCCATGCCCTGCCATTGAAACAGCGATTGCATTTGATCAAGCCATGGTGACACAAAATACATTGATCATGAATAGGAACCCATGCTAGAAGTACATTCTCTCAGATTTGTACTAGTGAAATATGATTTCTGAACTAAAGAAGACATTAAAAGAAATTGTATTCTTGCCAAGTAACCACCACTTCTGCCTTAGGTAATATGATTATAAGGAAATCAAATAAATGTTGCCTTAACTTCAAAAAAAATAAAAAATAAAAAAATAAAAAGTACATATCAATTTAAGCAGTAAAACATAAAATATAAGTAAGAAAATAATATTCATGCTCTCAGTATTATTATATAAAAGCTTTAGCTAGTCTTATAATAAATGTGTTGATAAGAATCCCAGGAACATTATCTCAGGAGTCTGTTAGGAGAAAACAGGAAAACAGGGTTTTCCAAATCTTACCCTCTTCCTTTCTGAAGACTGCCATCAGACAACTTTGTTGCCTCCTTTGCACTTCTCTGTTATTCTACTTCTGATTGTCCTTATCTTATTAAATGACTCAAGGCTGAAATCCTGTTTCTCATAGCACTTACAATCCTAGCACTTAGACTCTTATATGGCATGAGTAGCCACCAATAAATGCTGAGTTGAAAAAAAGTCTTTATAAAATACATGAAAAAGCCCAAACTGCAAAACATTCTGCAAACCAACTGGTCTGTCCTCTTCAAAAATGTTCATATTATGAATGACAAAGAAAATTAAGGCAACACTTCAGATTAAAGGAAACTAAAACACCTGAAAAGCACATGCAAGATGTGATCCTGAACCGGACTCTGGATCAGAAAAAGAAATCCTATCAATAAAATTATCTGGGCCAGGCGTGGGGTCTCACTGCTGTGGAATAACTAAGGACTCAGAGAGACCGAGGGGTTGAGGAGGAATTATTTAATTATTTAGGTGCACCGACCCATTCTGATTAACATCCAAAGGACTGAGCCCGAACAAACAGTCAAGCTACCTTTTAAGCATTTCATGAGGTGGAGGGAGATCTGTGCAGGGGGAAGCGTATTACAGAAGTGAGAAACAAAGACAGTTATTCAATTAAGACATGCATTACATCATTTCTTACTTTTCAAGGAACAACATATTTTAAGACTTGAGATTATCTGTCTAATAACCTTGCTGCTGCACAGCTAGAGAAACAGAGTCTTCACAATGCCTGGCAAAGGGAGAGATAAGGCTCACTAGCCACAGAAGGAAAACAGGCAGTTAATTTTAAAGGACTCCAACTCTTTATTTTCCTCAGGGGAACTGTGTTTTCTTACATACAACTGAGTTTTTGCTTACACATTGTTTAATTTCTTTTAATTCGTTTCATTTCACCCCTTTGGTGCTTTTTATAACAAAGGTGTTCATAGAAAGCACCACTATTTGCCACCTCTTCACGGAGCTGAGCTTCTTCTTCTACTGGCAGCAGTTGATATTTGGTTAATGCCATCAACTGCACAGTAGTGTGTCAGGTTACTATTGCCTTTATGGTTGACTGAATACTCCCAATAAACGGGTAAAATGCAAGGGAAGATGAGGCAGATGCCAAGAATAAACAAAAACCCACCAATAAGAGTTTTGAATCTTCCAAAGGTTGAGCACCATCCTCCAAACAATGAATCCGGGGCCCATCCGGATCAAGTCTGAACCGGAACATGGGCCAACTTGCGCATTCTAGCTGTGATTTCCATGACAACTCAGCCATTATCATTGATTTCTAGGCAACAGTTGGTTAAATTAAATTTTCCACATACTCCTCCTTCTGAGGCTAAGAGGTAATCTAAAACCAATCTATTTTGATATATAGCATTTCTCATTTGTGTTGCTTGTATTGCCAATAAATCTAGTGCCCTTGACGCTTCATTGGTTATAATTTCAAGGACTGCCTGCAACCTTATGATGCAGTTGACCATATAGATTGGGGTGTGATATCCCCACGACCCATCTTATGCCCAGGTAGCTGGCCCATAATATTTAGTGATTCTTTCAGGAGGCCATTCATTATCCTTCCAGTCTCCTATGTCTACATCCTTTGTGACATTTGTGTCTAATTTTGTGATTATGCTTCTTCTAGTTCTTCTTTTATTTTCATCATAAGCTGGATACCCTGAGAGTTCCCCTTGCTTTAGAGGAATTAGTAAGAAGGATGGCTTGATTGTTCCTAATACACATGCCCCTGTCCATTTAGCCAGCAGTTGCCGATATGTCCATGCTCCACAGATCTAATATAGGCCAGAGGGTGCTTTCTAAGCATTTGGAGCCCCTAGAGATGCCAAGAGTGGCTTAGAATAGAGAACCGAGGCCGGGCGCGGTGGCTCAAGCCTGTAATCCCAGCACTTTGGGAGGCCGAGACGGGCGGATCACGAGGT
>NW_016816796.1:5121-8845 GCF_001698545.2 Rhinopithecus bieti
GATGGACTCGATCTCCTGACCTCGTGATCCGCCCGTCTCGGCCTCCCAAAGTGCTGGGATTACAGGCTTGAGCCACCGCGCCCGGCCTACAAGCAGGTTCTCAAAAGGCACAGCTCCTGCTTCTTGAATTCCGGGGGGTCGAGTTGGTCCTTGTTTTGGATTATTCCGGGCACAGGATAGACATTGATCACAAACAGCATGGGTGATGGCAGAGAGCTGTGGCACATAGAAATGCCAACCTATCAAAGTCTCTAGTCGTCCTTCCAATGTGTGTTCCTTGATGGATCTGCTTCACAAACCTTGGGGCTTTTGTTTCTGGGATGGCTAGCCTCCCGTCAGAGAACAGCCACCATCCATTTTTAATATATTTTCCTGTTTCCTGACCAAACCAAGCTTTTTCACTTCTAGAGTAACTGGTTACCTCCAGTAAAGGGGGCTCTATAAGGAGAGGCATTGCTAGAGTTCTTTCTTCAGGTAAAGCCTTGCTCATTGCTGCCTGCCTAGCCTCTCGGTCTGCCTTTCTGTTGCCCTGTGCCTCATAGCTTTTCCCAATTTGGTGTCCTTTGCAATGAATGACAGCCACCTTCTCTGGAGCCCATATGGCTTCTAATAATCGTAAAATTTCCTCTTTATTTTGTATTTCTTTTCCTTCAGTAGTCAATAGTCCTCTCTCTTTGTACATTGCCCCATGGGGATGCAGGGTTGCAAAAGCATATCTTGAATCAGTATATATGTTTACTTTCTTCCCCTTGGCCAATAACAGTGCTCTGGTTAATGCTATTAATTCAGCCTTCTGAGCAGAAGTCCCAGAAGGTAAGGCTTGAGCCTCGACCACTGAGTACTGGGTCACTACTGCATATCCTGCATATTGCACCTCATCTGTTATGAAACTGCTACCATCAGTGAAGTAGTCAACATCTGGGCTCTCCAAGGGGGTATCTCTGAGATCTTCCCGGCTGGAGAACACTTCATTCACCATATTTATGCAACAGTGGGGAAGGTCCTGCCAGCAGTAAGGCAACCCACCATCCTTCCAACTGGGCTCCTCCATAGGTAGTAGGGTAGCTGGGTTCAAGGTATTCACAGACTCCAGTGTTATCTGGGGATTTTCACACAAAAGCCCTTGATACTTGAGCATTCTAGAGTTGGACAGCCAACGATGTCCTCTTTGCTCCATTAAGGTGAATGCAGCATGTGGCACCCGGACTATTATCTTCTGACCTAGGACTAGCTTGTTGGCATCTTCTATAAGGATTGCAGTAGTTGCCAGCACCCTGAGGCAGTGGGGCCAACCTAAGGCCACCAAGTCCAGTCTCTTGGATAAGTAAGCTACTGGCCGATGCCAAGAGCCCAACGACTGAGTTAAGACTCTATCATTCCCTTCCATTCATCCACATACAGAAAGAAGGGTTTTGTTTTGTTTTTTTTTACATCTGGCAACCCTAGCGCTGGGGCTTGAATGAGAGCTTCTTTTATGTCTTTGAAGGCCTTTTCCTGTTCCTTTTCCTATACGAGGGGCTCTCTTTCTTTTCCTTTAGCAGCCTCATATAAGGGCCTTCCTATAAGGGAGAAGTTTGCAATCCAGATTCGGCAGAATCCCGCTGCACCCAGAAATTTCTTGACCTGCTACCTTGAAACTGAGGTGGGCAATGCACATACAGCCTCCTTGCATGCACTTCCAAGCCTGCGCTGGCCTTGGGATACCATGAATCCTAGATATCCAACCTCCCGAAAACAGACTTTTGCCTTGTCCTTGGACACTTTGTAAACTGGCCTGTATTCACCATTTGGCTTGCGCACAGGAAGCAGAGGAGTATTCCAGGAGGACTTGCATTTCAGTATAATCCTATGTTCATAGAGCTGATTTAAATGTTTTGTTATGCCATCAATTGCCTCTCTGGGTAGGGATACTGACAGACTCGTACCAGGGCAGCATGAGGGTTAAGCTCTACTACCACCGGGGGTCTGTTTGCAGCAAGTCCAGGGGGGTTGTCCTCAGCCTATACACCTGGTACCTTGAAAAGCACTCCCCACATATTGTGTAGGTCTGGTTCCGGTAGCCTTCTGGCACACAGTTCATAGAGCCACCATTCCTCAGCCTTTGTGACAGTCAGAGTCAATACCATTGCCTTAGACTTTCCAAACTCCAGTGTCATATTCCCTTTAAATGTAAAGGAAATTTGTGCCTGCAGTTTCTGGAGTAAGTCTCTTCCTAACAAGGGCACTCGACAATTTGGCATATATAGAAACTCATGCTGCACTTCTTGTCCCCTAATAACACATCTCCTGGATTTGCAGAAAAGTCTCTTTTCTTTGGCCCCTATAGCCCCTACGATAGTAGCACAGTTCTTTGTGGGGGAGCTAATTGGGTGAGGTACCACAGAGAAATCAGCACCAATATCGACCAAAAAATCCATTAATCGGCCCCCTGCTTCCATAGAGACCATAGGCTCTCCGGGGCCTGAAAGGATGGAGTCTAGTCTGTCTCATTCCTCTAAATTCTTGGCCCCCACTAAGCTGATCGGATCAGGATCTGCCTTGGAAGCACCACAACTGGCAACCAAACGCCGCTCTTGGGTGTTAGACCATTGAACATTCTCCTTCTTCTTTTGACATTTATCCTTCTAGTGTCCTTTCCTTTTGCACCGTGCACATTAATCTCTCTCTAGCCTCGGCTGGCTTTCAAACTCCTATCCAGACTAGCCTTTTCCATGACCGCGTTCATGCCCGTGTCCATGTCTCCTTGCAAAGCCAGCTTCTCCTCCTGTAAGGGCTGCTGCTAGTAAATTAGCCTTTCTTAAGCCCCCGATCAGCTTTCTTCTTTGCCTCCTGATCTCAGTTAATGTACACCTTGGTATCCACTTTAATAAACTGAGTAGCATTCACGCCGACGAAGCTTCTAACTTCTGCAATTGATGCCTAATATCTCCTTGGCCCTGCCTTACAAATGCTGTATTCATCATGTGCTGATTTTCAGCAGCATTAGGGTTAAACGGAGTGTACAACCAAAATGCTTCACAAAGTCTTTCTTAAAACTGGCTGGTGCTTTTATCTGCACCCTGGAGCACCTCTAAGACTTTTTATATTGGTTGCATTTTTCTTTTACCATCCTTTAGTCTTTGCAGAAGTGTTTCTTGGCACCTTTGTAGGTGTTGAAGCCAGACTGCCTCATCTGGGTCCTAGTAGGTGTCCTTTTGTCCTCGTAAGAGGCGTAAGCATAACTTGGGCATGGCCAGACCTGAGATGGCCTGCCTGACTTTTCTAGCCTTTCACTTTAACTTCCAGGAGCTCTGATTTCTGTGAGACTGGGAACCTGTATCTCTTTGAACTTAACTCCTTAGGGGCAGTTAGCCTTGGTAAAGGGGGGTACATTGGAATGTAGGGAGGAGGGGTCTCTATTACCTCCTATGGTTCTTGCAAAACTGGTTTTCTCTTTCCTCAGACTTTTCTTTTGTTTCCATAGCTGCCAGGGCAGCTGATTTTTACTTTCACTTTTGGCTTTTACTTTTCACTTTTTACTTTTGGAGTTACAAACCTCTGTGACTTTCCCTGTAACTCTGTAGCTGCCAGAGCAGCTGTTTTCTCCTGGCGTGAGCTGCGAGCATTCTACAATAAACTGCTAGGCAGGGCTGCATTCATTTAGTCATCAATCAATATAAAGACTAGGTCTGGGCCGGGTGCGGTGGCTCAAGCCTGTAATCCCAGCACTTTGGGAGGCCGAGAC
>NW_016816796.1:10767-12125 GCF_001698545.2 Rhinopithecus bieti
CCCCCATGGTGTGCCTTGGATGCCAAGTCTCCCCCGGTCGTGGGGGTCTAGTCCCACAGGCAAAGAAGACAGTAAATCTGTCATCTCCAATCCTCGTCTGGGCCACCAGAAATGCTGTGGGATAATTAAAGAATCAGAGAGACCAAGGGGTTGAGGAGGAATTATTTAATTATTTAGATGCACCAACCTAGTCAGATTAACATCCAAAGGACTGAGGCCCAAACAAAGAGTTAAGCTATCTTTTAAGCATTTCATGGGGCAGGGGGAGATCTGTGCAGGGGGAAGCATATTACAGAAGTGAGAAACAAATACAGTTATTCAATTAAAACATGCATTACATCATTTCTTACCTTTCAAGGAACAACATGTTTTACGACTTGAGATTATCTATCTAGTGACCTTGTAGCCACACAGCTAGAGAAACAGTCTTCACAATGCCTGGGAAAGGGAGAGATAAGGCTCACTAGCCACAGAAGGAAAAACAGGCAGTTAATTTTAAACGGCTCCAGCTCTTTCTCTTCCTCAGGGGAAATTGGTTTTTTTTAACATACAACAGAGTTTTTGCTTACACATTCTTTAATTTCTTTTAATTCCTGTTCTATCACTCCTGTAATCCAAACATTTTGGGATGCCAAGGTGGGCAGATCAAGGGAGGTCAGAAGTTCAAGACCAGCCTGGACAATAAGGTGAACCCTCTCTCTACTAAAAATACAAAAAAAAAAAAAAAGGAAACATTACTCAGGCGTGGTGGCCGGGCCATGTAGTTCCAGCTACATGGGAGCCTGAGGCATGAGAATCCCTTCACAACCTGGGAGGTGTAGCTTGCAGTGAGACAAGATCGCACTACTGCACTCCAACCTGGGGAACAGAGAGAGACTCAGTCTCAACAAAGGAAAAAAAAAAAGGAAGAAACAAATTGTCTGGAGAACTGGCAAAATTTGAGTATGCACTGTGTATTAAATGACTGCATTTTCTCATTGTTAAATTTCTGATTTTGATCTTTCTGCAGTGATAATCCAAGGAATGACTTTTTCTTTGTTCTGACAATATACACACACTCAACTATATAGGGTAAAGGGCCATAATATCTGAAACTTTATCTAAACAAGTCAGCATTAATAACAGTAAACATATATCCATATGTGTGTGTATGAGTGTGTGGGCAGCAGGGTAAGAGAGGGCGGGAAGAGATATGAAACCTATGAAGTAAAAGCTATTAACAATTGGTGAATCTAGGTGAAAAGTATATGAGTTCATTGTACTATTCTTGCAAATTTTCTATAAATGTTATGTCTTGAAAAGAGATACAGTAAAAATTTTAAAGAATATATGACAACTACACTGAACTTCAGGAAGAC
>NW_016816796.1:14048-18384 GCF_001698545.2 Rhinopithecus bieti
CACAGACACACACACCAGCGAGCATTCTTCTTCCCTTTCCATCACCTTGCCCTGCAGATGCTCCCTCATCTTCTCCCTCCTGAGCGGGCGCAGGATCCTGACTTTGAGTTGCTGGTTCCCCTTCTTCAGGTGTTGGTGGTTCCACTTCATCACTGAACTGCTCGGGCTGGGGAACATGTGTGGGTGTGCAAATAAAGAAAAAAAAAACAAGTTTTGCTATTGATACAAAATTTTACATATATACACAGAATACATAGCTGTTTCTGATCATAACTAAGCCTAAAGACATTTCTCCAACTCTATTCTCTATGCCCAAGAAGGTTACTCTACCCACAGGGAGGTTACTGTGAGAAAAGTGACGCACATGGACTTTGGAAGCTATTATACTCTGTGTTGGAATACATGTGTACGATCTGTCATTAACAAACAAAGCATGAGAAAGAAGTCATGGGCAACAGCTGAAGAACAGGAGAGGAAAAACAAAACATCCTCCAGAATCAATGTTTCCTTCATGAGACGCCACAATCATGTTTTATCAGCAGGAAAGACGTTTCTCGGCATTTCCATACTAATGCAACAACACTATCGCAAAAATTAATTTCTGATCATAGAAAACATCGAATTAACGTTTAAGCGCTCACCAGCATAGGCCCAATCCTTTCAGGAGGCTCTACATAGCGTCTTGGCCTAGGCCGATAGGTCGATCTTCCTCGCCAACTCATATTTCACACTGAAAACAGACAACCGTGATTGGGAACATGCGCTCCAGAGGGCTGCTATATTCGATCACTTCCATGGATCAATGTTAACTTGTCGTTTTAATTTTGAAAATACTCTCAAAATAAGTCCCAGAGTGAAGCATATGTGTGTACGTTTTCTGAGTGCCTACAAAGCCACTTATGCTAGCCAAGCTGGCAGAGCAATCATCTTAAGAAGTGTGACAAAAGGCAGAGGGCATTTTTTCTAAATTTCTTTTGGTCCCGCAGTCTCCCTGTGTTGCTCTGGCACAGTGCAGTGGCGCGATCACAGCTCACTGCAGCCTCGACTTTCCACTCAAGGGATCCTCCCGCCTCAGCGTCCCGTGTAACTGGGACTACAGGCGCAGGCCACAGCGCCCCACTGACAGAGGTCATTTCTGATGAGGTTTAGTTTCACAAGTGGACTCCACATGAAAACACTAGTGAATCATAATTCTCGTGATTGCTACTTTTGGAACACTCCCACTTACTAGAGCCATTCATCCCTCTCAAATCAAGTTTAGTTGGACCACACAGCCTCGCCCAGTCCTTCCCACTGTTTCCGGACCTTCCATGGCAGAGGTGAGACCTTGCGACGCTTCTCACTCGGAGGCTTCGCACTCCACAAAGCTTGGGGGCACTCACCAGCCCGCAGCCTTCCCAGGTGCCAGCTCCCTTCTTTACTGCCCTCCTCGCACCCGCCTGGGGCCTCATTCAGGGATCTGCCCTGTGTCGGGGGTTCCTGGCACCTCCTGACTTCCAGCCCTCTGATAGCACAACCAGCAATCGCCCCTTCTTCTCCTGAGCCCTTGACCTCCTCCCCTTCATGGCCCACCTTCCTCCCTGTCCTGGCCCCTTCACAACCACAAAGCTGATGGTGGCCTCGCAGCCTTTGAGAGAAGGAGGACAACCTCGAGGCCCTTCTCTTTCAGAGGTGAGGAACTCCCTCCCTTTCAGAAGACTCGAGGCCCTTCTCCCTCAGGAGCCACGAGGCCCTTCTCCCTCAGAGGCCACAGACCATGAAGCAGGACCTGACAGACCCACTCGAAGCACATTGCCTGCTCTTCACCCTCACTCACACTTCAGCCCCCAGGATGACTGGCCTGCAGACCTACCAGATGAATCTCAGTAGAGGAAAAAGAGTCCGGACAGCAGGAACAAGACCACACACCCTCACAGCTCCCTAACGTTCTCCACCTGGGCAAAGCAGCGGAGCGGAAGATGCCCAGTGAACATGCGCACTGAGAGGGGAGCCAAGGAGCATGGGCGGCCGTGGGCCGGGGAGGACTGCAGTTCCCAGCCCCGCAACCCAAACCCGGGATTCCCATCCCCACTGAGGATAATGGAATCCGACCTCCCTCTGCTATTTCCTATGCCTCTGGGACTCAAATACCTCAAGTAGTGCTCCCCTCAAAACTCACTCCATCTTCAACTAAACCCCCCTCCCCTCCAGGGCCCTCTTTTGCCCTGGCCCCACCATGAGGACAAGAACCACGGTGACTGCCTGGGAAGACAGGTAGACCACCTGCGAAAACAGAAATAGCAACCTACCCCAAAAAGAAATTGTTTAATATGTGAACAAGTCAGAGAAACAGACTGAAAGAAAAATGAATACAACCTCTAGGACCTGTAAGAAAATACTAAAATGGTATCATTTGCAGCATCCGAATCACAGAAAGAGAAGTGACAGTATTAGAGAAACAGGACAGCCAGAGTGACACCATGTGAAAGTCAACTCCATCTTGAAACTAGCAAGACACATTCCTTACCAGTCACAACCCATGGTCCTAAGATGTTTGGAGTTGAGAAAACAGACGAAAGGTACCTCCAAGGACATGCTCCCACAGCAGCCGAAACTGCAGGGCTCCCAACACCCATAACAATATATGCTTTCAACATAATTATGCTTTCATGGACTTACACACTGGTAAGTCAAGGATAGTTGTCTTTAAATCAACAGAATGATAAATTTCATCATGCTCTTTGCCCACCCATGCAAAGGTACAGATAAGTTTCGTCTTTACATAGATATGACCCCTATGTAAGAAAAACCGGCCAGGCCATGGCTCACGCCTGTAGTACTAGTATTTTTGGAGGCTGAGCTGGGCAGATCGCCTGAGCTCAGATGTTTGAGATCAGCCTAAGCAACATGAGAAAATCTCATCACTACAAAAAAAAAAAAAAGAAGAAGAAGAAGAAAGAAAAATTAGCTGGGCATGGTTACATGTACCTATAGTCACAGCTACTTAGGAGGCTGAGGTGGGAGGATCGCTTGAGCCAAGAAAGTCAAGGATGCAGTGAGCTCTGATAACACTACTGCACTCCAGCCTGGGTGACAGAATGAGACCCTGTCTCAATTTTTAAAAATAGAAAATAAAAATGTACAAAGTTATCTATCTAATTAACTACATTAACAGATGAATGGGAAAAAAAATACTGTGGTAAACAAAATAGATGCACTGATGAAACTCAACATATATTCAAATGAATACTGTCAGCAAATTTACAACAGAATGGAATGACTTACTCTGATAAAGCCCATCTACAAAAAAAAAAGGACAGTAAATATGATGGTGAAATGGTGAAATGTTTCCGTTTCTCATCAGGGATAAGACAATGGATGTCCACTAGCACCATGGTAACAGGTGGGTCTGCGCAATGCCATAAAATCAGAAAAGGAAATAAAACTCTTTAAAATGATAGCACCGGTCCACCGCAGTGAGGGCCTGTAATCCCAGCACTGTGGGAGGTGAGGCGGGTGCATCACTTGCACTCAGGAGTCCAAGAACAGCCCGGGGAAACATGGCAAAACCCTGTCTCTACAAAAAATACAAAAGGAAAAACAAAGAAAAATGGCAGAAACAAAATTGCTCTTATTGAAGGATGATATGATTCTGTATGTTGAAGACTGAAAATGATCTAGAAGTAAACTTTTAGAATGCATATTTCACAAGGCTGCCTGATAGAAAATCAATATATAAGAATTATGTCTCACCCGGGCGCAGTGGCTCACGCCTGTAATCCCAACACTTTGGGAGGCCGAGGCGGGTGGATCACAAGGTCAGGAGTTCAAGAGCAGCCTGGCCAAGATGGTGAAACTCCATCTCTACTAAAAATACAAAACTTAGCCGGGTGTAGTGGTGGGCTCCTGTACTCCCAGCTACTCGGGAGGCTGAGGGAGAAATTGCTTGCATCCAGGAGGGGGGGTTGCAGTGAGCAGAGATCGTGCCACTGCACTCTAGCCTAAGCAACAGAGTGAGACGCCATCTCAAAAGAGAAAAAAAGAAAGAAAGAAAGAAAAAAAAGAATGATGTCTGTACATACCAGCTCAGTTAGAATGTAAAATTTCAAAGAATGATACGTATCTCACAGCATCAAAAACCTAGAAATAAAATTCACGGCCGGGCGCGGTGGCTCAAGCCTGTAATCCCAGCACTTTGGGAGGCCGAGACGGGCGGATCACGAGGTCAGGAGATCGAGACCACCCTGGCTAACACAGAGAAACCCCGTCTCTACTAAAAAATACAAAAAACTAGCCAGGCGAGGTGGCGGGTGCCTGTAGTCCCAGCTACACGGGAGGCTGAGACAGGAGAATGGTG
>NW_016816797.1:0-1299 GCF_001698545.2 Rhinopithecus bieti
AAAATAGAAAAGAAGAGAAATACTTCTTTAAAAATCAGTGATAGAATTCAAAATCTTTTTTAAGAAAATATTGGGAAAATATTAAAGAAAAACAAATTTCTAAAAGTTTCTGGAGAAAGCAGTACTTAGAATAAGATGTCAAATTTGTAACAGGCTCAAAAATTGGTGAACACTAGAGACAACACAATGAAGTCATATGTGTAAGTGACTGAAAATAAAGAATTTTGAACCTTTATTTTGCACACCCACCAATACTATTATTTAATTGTGAGGGCTAAATAAAGACATTAACAGACATAAGAGGTTTCAAAAGTTTTACTACACAAAGTCCCTCTCTGGAAAAGTAGAAAAAAGATTCAATTAAAACAATGAAGAAATCCACACACATACTCAGCATTTGCAGGTTAAGTAAATAACCGATATAGTTTATTTTGGTCTAAAAAGCAAGGACTAGCAGGAAAAAAGTCCATGTGGTCCATAAAAATCCACAAGCAAAACGTAAGCACTTTTAATGTGACTGGGGATTAAGGGAGTGTTTGGGAATGAAGGCTCTGGAGGTGGAAAACAGATACAGTCTTTTGTATGTTTATTGTGAATATATATTTTCATCATCTACATATTCCACATTCATGAAGGATATGTCTAAGATCTTTGTGAATCACATATTTGCAACTATCATTAAATTATTCCAACATTAAATGAAGGAAAAGATAAATGAAAATGTTAAGTGACATCAAACTGATAACAATTCCATATTTGGAATACGAAATCAGAAGTCTTGATTCCCTAATTTATGTTTCTGGCATCTGATGCCAGCTGTTTCTCAGGGTCTTTTAGTACCAGTACACCTTAATCTCTCAGAGCTTCAAAGTGAGGTTTGAAACTCTGAGCCCCTTTAAGCAAACCATGAAGGAGCAGATGATTCCAATGGAATAAGAAGGAAGTGTTCAAATTCTTTTATAAAGCAACTACAACAATGAAACCAAAACCTGACCTGATGGCAAAAAAGAAAAGGATGGTTTAAATCTAAAATTCATTATATTATTAAGAGTTCATTGGACAAAATATATTATGTGATCATCTGAAAATAGGCTGAAAACACATTTGGCCAAATTTAACACCCATTGTCAATGTTGTAAAAAACTAATTAGTATTTAATGCATAGTATTCAATAGTATTCAACAAATATTTTGTGAATTATAGATATAACTAATTTACTTATTTGTATATTCTATTTATACATAGTATAAGGCCAGTATTTATATTGATATTAAACTGATATATATGTTTTATATTTAT
>NW_016816797.1:5584-7635 GCF_001698545.2 Rhinopithecus bieti
GTGTGTGTGTGTGTGTGTGTGTGTGTGTGTGTGTGTGTGTGTGTAAGTGTATGTGTGTGTCTGTATACTACCATGACTGAATATTCTCATATACCCAAAGGTACAGGAAGATGTCATGGAAAGATTACTCCACTATGAGGCAGGGTATCTGAGTATTAATGCCAGTGCTATCACTTCCCAGCTGATTTTGAGTAAGTAATAAACTCTCTGAACAATATTTTTTAAATCTATAAAATGAGGATAATTGAACTCTATCCTAATTTTCCATCAAAAGTTTTATAAACAAGTGGGAAACTCATGTGAAAGCCCTTTGAAAACTGTTAATCATAGTAAATTTGTAAAGTGTTACTATCTAAAATTTAAAAGTTGCAATAAAATGACTAATTAAAACAAGCTATTACTTTGTTGGTGACGTTTTCCACTTGTCCCATATAAAGTATATTAGTCAAGGTTCTCCAGAGAAATAGAACCAATAGTATGTATGCACACATATAGAGAAAGAGAGATTTATTTTAAGGAATTGAGCACCCATAATTGTGGAGGCTTGGCAAGTCCAAAACCTACAAGGTGGGCTGGGAAGCCAGATAACCAGAGAAGAGTTGTAGTTTTAGTACAATGGCAGTCTGTTGCAAGAATTTCCTCTCTTTTGGGACAGCTTCATCTTTTCCTCTTAAGCATTCAACTGATTTCAAGAGGCCCACCTGTAATCTGCTGTACTCAAGGTCTATCGATTTAAATGTTCATTGCATATAAAGAGCACTTTCAAAGAAACATCTAGAATATTTGATCAAATATCTGGGTACTGTGGCCTAGCCAAGTTGACATGTGAAACGAACTATCACAGAGAGTTACTATTTAGATCAACAGACAGTAAGTTCATTGAACATAAACCCTGATTTTTTTAAATTTCCCCAACCTATGTCTATAGCATCTTGTATAGATAAATGCGCAAAAGTTTCTTGAATGAATGAATGCAAACTAGAAATGGGTCTAGCCCAATATAGTTTCATGGTACCTTTCATCTCCCTGAAATAATTTCTAAATATAAAACTAAGAGGAAACACTCAAAAGCAAAACTGAATATTCCAAGGGATTGCCCACAAAATAGTTGGAGAGACCATGAAGAACCTTTAGCTTGTTTTCTTTGGTTGTTTTCAGGTTCTGAAGTCACTACCTAATTTGTCACTACCTGGCCCTCTTTGGTATCCCCTTCACTGGTTTTCAAAGTTCATCCCAAATTTCTCTAATTTATTGACCACCCCTTGCTATCGGCATCACATCCATAGCTCAAACGGACCACACATCATTAGTCTGCCAAAGTCAACCTACCTCAGATTAGAACTTACAGAACTACAGCCTTCAAAGGTCCAATGAAATCCTGTGTGTTTTATAATACTTCTATAGGCACTATTCATTGGAGAAAAAATAAATAGAAATGTTGATATGCAATCTCTCCAATGCTACAGCTTGGACTGTCAGTGGTATTGACTAAGCTGTGCAAATAATTAACCATACCTTGTTTCTGACTTCCAACTAGGTTTGGAAAATTGTAATTTATTAGGCATGATTAATAAACATTTCATGCTAGCTATAACTTTGTTGTAAAACTAAACATCTCCATATGGTCTTTTAAAGCACAAGATCTAAAAGAAAATTATTCCCTAAAAAATTGTCAAGCATTCACTGCATTTCATGCCCTGCCGGGTAAATTGATAAACAAGTTTTAGACCTGGTTTGTCTGTCCCTGCAGCTGTGCTAAAAAAACACTGGAGTCAGTTTTCCCCAGGGTAAGGGGTTGCAAACCTAGTCTTTGATAGCTCATTGCCCAGGTAAGGGGAAAATCTCCCAGGAACAACTAGACACTTCTTTTTTTTTTTCCCATGGTTGCTGTAGTGATATGAAATAAAATCATATTCAGAGTCATAAGACCTGAGTATAGGTTCTTCTTAGCCACATACTAGCTGAGTGGCTTGGCCAATTTACAGGAATCTAGAGACACAGTGATATCTACTTTATAAGTCTATTTTGAGAGTCAAATGAGCAAATAAGTG
>NW_016816798.1:0-1729 GCF_001698545.2 Rhinopithecus bieti
TCTTCATTTATGTCATATCCTTGTGACACAAGTGACACCTTTCAGACCGTCACTCTCTTGAGGATTTTTTTTTTTTAATTTACCTTTATTCTTAAGTTCCCCAAGAGCTAGAAATTGGGATGGGTATCAAAAGCAGTGCTCCAGGGCCAGGCGAGGTGGCTCACACCTGTTATCCCAGCACTTTGGGAGGCCAAGACAGGTGGATCACCTGAGCTCGGGAGTTCGAGACCAGCCTGGCGAACATGGTGAAACCCTGTCTCTACTAAAAATATAAAACTTAGCAGGGCATGGTGGTGCATGCCTGTAACCTCAGCTACTCAGGAGGCTGAGGCACAAGAATGGCTTGAACATGGGAATTAGAGGTTGCAGCGAGATCACACCACAGCCTGGGCGACAGGCCAGGACTCCATCTCAAAAAAAAAAAAAAAAAGCAGGCCGGGCACAGTGGTTCACGCTGGTAATCCCAGCACTTTGGGAGGCTGAGGCAGGTGGATCACGAGGTCAGGAAATCGAGACCAGCCTGGCTAACACGGTGAAACCCTGTCTCTACTAAAAATGCAAAAAAAACCCCCAAAAATTAGCTGGGCACGGTGGCAGGCGCCTGTAGTCCCAGCTACTGGGGAGGCTGAGGCAGAAGAATGGTGTGAACCCAGGAGGCGGAGGAGCTTGCAGTGAGCCGAGATCGCACCACTGCACTCCAGCCTGGGCGAAAGAGCGAGACTATGTCTCAAAAAAAAAAAAAAAAAAAAAAGTTTTTCATACCAAGTGCTTGTAAGCAACATTTCTTGTTTCTGTAAAAGTTCATCTTGTTAGAACTGGCCCACCCTTCTAGCCTGTCAAAGGCTCTTGAAGTCAGATTCTATCATTCCGACATCTGAGCTCTTTGACCCAGCTGCCTATTGCCTGCCAGCTCAGTCAGTTGCCAATGGGGAGTGCTCTCTTGCTGCTTTGCCGCACAAATGCAAATGGCTTTGGTCTTTCCTGTCTCTGTTTTTTGTTTTTTGTTTTTTTTTTTTTTGAGATGGAGTCTCCCTCTGTCACCCAGGAGTGAGTACAGTGGCGTGATCATAGCTCACTGCAGCCCCAACCTCCCTGGCTCAAGCCATCCTCCTGCCTCAGCCTCCTGGGTAGCTAGGACTACAGGCATGTAGCACCACACCCGCTAATTTTTTAACTTTTTGTAGAGATGAAGTCTCACTATGTTGCTCAGGCTGGTCTCAAACTCCTGAGCTCAAGCAATCCTCCCACCTAGACCTCCCAAAGTCCTGGGATTATAGGCATGAGCCACCACATCCGGCCATAGGCAAGAAATCTTCAGAGAGCTCTTTCCCTCCCCTGTATAGCCAGTTCACTGAGAAGTGACCTTTCTTTTCTTTTTCTTTTTGAGATGGAGTCTCACTCTGTCGCCCAGGCTAGAGTGCAGTGGCGTGATCTCAGCTCACTGCAACCTCTGCCTCCTGGGTTCAAGTGATTCTCCTGCCTCAGCCTCCTGAGTAGCTGGGACTATAGGTCCACACCACCACACCCCGCTGATTTTTGTATATTTAGTAGAGACAGGGTTTCACCATGTTGGCCAGGATGGTCTCAATCTCCTGACCTCATGATCCACCTGCCTCGGCCTCCCAAAGTGCTGGGATTACAGGCATGAGTCACCACGCCCGGCCAAAAAGTAACCTTTCTATCTTAGAATGACTACAGTCTCCATCCCCCTCTTCTTTTTTTTTTTTTT
>NW_016816799.1:0-2025 GCF_001698545.2 Rhinopithecus bieti
GAGCAATCAGACAAGAGAAAGAAGTAAAGGGCATCCACATTGGTAAAAGGAAGTCACTGTCACTGTTTGCTGATAATATGATTGTATACCTAGAAAACTCTAAAGACTCATCCAAAGAGTTCCTAGAACTAGTAAATGAATTCAGCAATGTTTCAGGTTACAAAATTGATGTACACAAATCAGTATTTCTGCTATACACCAACAGTGACCAAGCTGAGAATCAAATTAAGAACTCAACTTACTTCACAAAGGAATATGCCTAACCAAGGATGTAAAAGACATCTACAAGGAAAGCTACAAAACACAGCTGAGAGAAATCATAGATGACACAAACAAATGGAAACACATCCCATGCTCATGAATGGGTAGAATTGATATTGTAAAAATGACCATACTGTCAAAAGCAATCTACAAATTCAATGCAATTCTCATTAAATTACCACCAGCATTCTTCACAGAACTAGAAAAATAATCAATCCTAAAATTCACACGGCATCAATAAAGAGCCTGCATAGCCAAAGCAAGACTAAGCAAAAAAGAAAAAATCTGGAGGCATCACACTACCCAACTTCAAACCATATTATAAGGCCATAGTCACCAAAACAGTACGGTCTACTGGTATTAAAATATTTACATAGACCAATGAAACAGAATAGAGTGCCCAGAAATAAAGCCAAATACTTATACCCAACTGATCTTCAATAAAGGAAACAAAAACATAAAGTGGGGAAAGGACACCTTATTCAACAAATGGTTCTGGGATAATTGGTAAGCCATATGTAGATGAATGAAACTGGATCTTCATTTCTCACCTTATACAAAAATGAACTCAAGATGGATCAAAGACTTAAATTTAAGACCTGAAAAAAAAAGATTCTAGAGGATAAAATCAGAAAAGATTTCTAGACGTTGGCTTAGGCAAAGACTTCATTACCAAAAACTCAAAAGCAAATGTAACTAAAACAAAGACAAATAGATGGGACTTAATTAAGCTTAAAAGCTTCCACACAGCAAAAGAAATAATTAGCAGAGTTAACGAATAACTAACAGAGTGGGAGAAAATCTTCACAATCTATACATCTGAGAAAGGACTAATATCCAGAATCTACAAAGAACTCAAACAAATAGGCAAGAAAAAAAAATCTCATCAAAAAGTGGGCTAAGGACATGAATAGACAGTTCTCAAAGGAAGATACACAAATGGCCAAGAAGCGTATGGAAAAATGTTCAACATCACTAATTATCAGGGAAGTGTAAATCAAAACCATAATGTGATACCAACTAACTCCTGCAAGAATATTCATAATCAAAAAATCAAAAAATAATAGATGTTGGTGTGGATGTCATCAAAAGAGTACACTTTTACACTGTTGGTGGGAATGTAAACTAGTACAACCACCATGGAAAACAGGGTGGAAATTCCTTGATGAACTAAAAGTAGATCTACTGTTTGATCCAGCAATCCCACTACTAGGTATCTATCCAGAGAAAAATAAGTCATTTTACAAAAAAGATACTTGCACACACATGTTTATAGCAGCACAATTTGCAATTGCAAAACCAGTCCAAATGCCCACCAATCAACAAGTAGATAAAGAAAATGTGGTATGTGTGTGTATATATATATATGGAATACTACTCAGTCACACAAAGGAACAAGATAATGGCACTTGTGACAACCTGGATGGAATTGGAGGCTACTATCCTAAGTGAAGTAACTCAGGAATGGAAAACCAAACATTGCATCTTCTCACTCATATGTGAGAGCTAAGCTATGAGGACGCAAAGGCATAAGAAAGATACATTCAACTTTAGGGACTCAGGGGAAAAGGTGGAGGGTGGCAAGGGATAAAAGACTGCACACTGGGTACAATGTATTCTGCTCAGGTGATGGGTGTACCAAAATCTCAGAAATCACCACTCTTATTCATGTAACCAAACACTACCTGTTTCCCAAAAGCCTATTGAAATAAAAAATAAAATAAAAATTTGTTTTTAAAAAAACAATGCCAATCTTTTCATCTT
>NW_016816799.1:5531-7818 GCF_001698545.2 Rhinopithecus bieti
TTTAGGACACATAATTGAGATGACAGTGTTAACTGCATCCAACCACTATTTTTTTCTTTGAATAATTATCAAATATTTAACAAAGATTTATTATCAAAATACAGCTAAAGGTAAACCTTTATCTTTTTTATACCTACATCACTTCTAAGAGTTATGCAAAATTTGTAAACATTATAAAGTTTACATTTATTACTATGAACTCGAATCATTTTATTAATATTAAGCATATAAGCATGAGTGAAAAGGTAAATAAAAAACCATTAAAATATTACTATCGTGGATGATGTGGCAGGTAGAATAATATTTCCCTGAAGATGTACATGACCTAATCTCCAACACCTGTGAATACATTACCTTAAATGACAAAGGACTTTTCAGATGTAACTAAGTTAAGGATCTTGAGATGAAGAGGCTGTTCTTGATTATTTAGTTAAATCCAAAGTAATCACAAAGGTCTTAATAAAAGAAAGAAGAGTCAGAATTAGAGAAGGAGATGTGATGATTAAAGTAGAGGTTGGAGTGATGGTTCCGATGCCAAGGAGTGCAGGTGATCTCTAGCAGCTGTGAGAGGCAAATAATCAATTCTCTTCTAAAGCCTCCAGAAAAAAATATAGCCCCGATGATACATTGTTCTCAATCCTGTAAGACCCATTTTGACTTCTGACCTCCAAAATGGTAAGATAATACATTTCTGTTGGTTTTGAGGTATAAAATTTGTTGTAATTTGTTAGAGCTGCGGTAGGAAAATAATACAGGTATGTATAATTTAAACTTCCCATATTACAATAGCATGCTTTTATAATTCTAAAGCTGTCTTGCATAGCTTAAATCAGACACCTATCTAAATACAAAATGTATAATCGTTATAATTCAAGTCAGCAATCACATGACTCCAAGAAACGGAGACTCACTCAAGATAGTTAAAATAAGTAGGGAATTTATTTTACTTTGTCGTAAAAGGAGAACGTTATAGGGCCCAATATTTAGACGTAGAGCTTAACCTGCAGAAACTAGAAAAGCAGGCAGATAGTGTCTTATTCTTTCATTCCCTGACTTTTGTTCTTGCTCTCTTCCCAGCCTTCATCAATCTTAATATAAAATGGATCCTAAGCTGGAATAATATTTTAAAAAATCAATGTTGTGAAGTGTACCAAGACTGTATTATTACTGGCCTGCCAAGAATAAGACAGCAGTACCACAAACGTTTTGGTACGGAATCTAAACATTAAAACAGTGCATAAACTTTAATTACTTTCTCATAATACAAGCCATTCTAATTAGATGATTCTGTCAAAATGTCTTCTTCAGTGGTAGATGGACATAAAACTATTTTTCAAGACAGAGTTAAAGGAATCATTTGGTCTTGGTAGCTTACAGAAAGCCAAACCTCTGTTTCCGTCTCTAAAACAGGAACATCCCTGCTCTGCAGATATGGAGTAATCATAAAATAACTCAATAATTATTCTTCTAGTACACTGGTATAATGACTATAATTTTTTCCTTCCTTCCTCAAATCACCTCAAAAACATTTTGTTTTCTCCCTATCTCATGCAGTGGTCCTAAGATCAGGGCTGCAAATACAAGTGGTAGAAGAAGGGATGGTTTCTAAGCAAGAATCTCACTATTTTTAAAACTTATGTCAGAATTTCTAGGGGCCTGATGAGAGTGGATGGTACCTTTACCCCATCCGTCAAAATTAGGGCTAACAGTGAATACAACTATATTGTCTGGTGGCAGAAACAGCCTACTAGTTCTGTGCTTATCTAACCTTATCCTAACTGAGCGTGAGTGGACCGAGAGGAAGACACTTGCTGAACTAGTATTGCTATCAGCAATCTGGCCCAACACAGTGGCTGAACCTGATATCCCTTCCAAAGGTGGAAAAGTGTGAATAAAAATAAATAACAAACGGATGAAAAGAGAATAGCTGAAGGTAAAGAAATGAATAAATGGGTAACAAATTGAGGAAAATCTAATATTACGTTAACAACTTGACAGAGTCTCAGAGCGAGAGATGACATTATCTCTTAGCTCAATTATTCCAGATGCCTGAATGGATGAAGGTATAGATTTGCCAAAATGACTCTTGCTTTTGGAACCTGACAAAACTGAAAGAAATTCTACGAACCTGAGTGGTCTCACTCTGGGAGAGAGTCATACAACATGATGGACTGAACTAATTATTGATGACTATGTATATTTATTTATTGATGTAAAGGATCCATGGGAGAAAACCAGGAGCTGGCCTGTGGTGTTATTACACACGTTTTATATATATATATAATAT
>NW_016816799.1:11165-24494 GCF_001698545.2 Rhinopithecus bieti
CTTTAAAAAATTAGTGTATTTATATGATTCATTCATCTTTATTAATTGTATTATACAATGATACAAAGGATTATTTAATATTTCTATTCAAAATGTATCTCTTCTTCATTAATTACTGTTTTAGTTATTTACAAAAAATACAACTTTTTTTTTTTTAGCTTTGTAGAGATATGTTCTATGTTGCCCAGGCTGGTCTCAAACTCCTAGCCTCAAGTGATCCTTTTACCTAGGTCCTCCAAAGTGCTAGTATTCCAGGTGTGAGCCACCATGCCTAGCCATAACTTGCTTTTTGATGTTATAATAATTTCTTTTGCTTTTCTCATGAATTTTATAACATGCTATAGTTAATTATTTTAGTTTTAGCTGTTCTTTTTTAAATTCCATATATAAGTGATATCATGTAGTATTTTTCTTTCTGCTTCTGGCTTATTTCACTTAGAATAATGCCGTCCAAGTTCATCCATGTTGTAGTAAATGACAAGAGAAGATAAAGAGAATAAAAGGATGGTTACCAGGAGTGGGAGGTGGGGAATGGATACAAATGGATACCAGGAGTGGTGGAGGTTTATGTCAAAGGATACAAAGTCATAGATATGTAGGATGAACAAGCCTGAAGATCTAATGTACAACACGAAAACTATAGTTAATAAAATAATCTAGACTTTTCTAAGTTCTTCAATAAATATATTTAATAAAGATAACAACAGAAGGTAGCTTTCATATACATCCAAATTAGGTGTCTATATCCCTTACTTCTTTCATTTATGGAACACTTTGAAATGTTCTTTAAGCTGAAAACTTCAACATCCCACTTCAGCATTGGACTGATTATCCAGTCAATAATTCAACAGACAAACAACAGACTTAATCTGTACTGTAGACTAAATGGAAGTAATAGACATTTACAGAACATTTCCCCCAGTGACTGGAGAATACACATTATTGTCCACAGTACATGGATTATTCTCAAGGATAGACTGGATGTTAGGCCATAAAATAAATTATTAAAAATTCCAAAAAGTTGAAATTATATCAACTATCTTCTCTGAACACAATGAAATAAATCTAAGAATCAATAACAAGATAAAGTTTGAAAACTATACAAACATATGGAAATTAAACAATATGTTCTTTACTGACCAGTGTGTCAATGAAGAAATTAACAGAAAATTTAAAAATCGCTTGAAACAAATGATAATGAAAACACAACATATAAAAACCTGCGGGATCCAGTGAAAGCAGTTCTAAGAGTAAAGTTTATAGCTATAAGTACATAGATTAAAAAAAAAGAATAAAAATCTCAAATAAAATCCTAAGAGTGCATTTTAAAGCACTAAAAAAGCAGGGGCAAACCAAACCTCACATTAGTAGAAGAAAATAAATAAAATAGATCAGAGCAGAAATAAATACAATTGAAACAAAGAGAACATTAGAAAAGATCAATGAAACAAAGAGTTGGTTTTTTGAAAAGATAAACAAATTAGACAAATCTTTAGCCAGGCTAATTATGAAAACAAAAGAGAATATCCAAATAAAATCAGATATGAAAAAGGAGCCATTATAACTGATACTGAAGAAACTCATTGGTCCATTAGAAGCTACTGTGAGCAACTCTGTGCCAATAAATTGGAAAACCTAGAAGAAATGCATAAACTTCTAGAAACAAACAACATGCCAATATTGAACTATGAGGAAATAAAAAACCAGAATAGACAATAACAGGTAATGAGACCAAAGCCATAATAAAAAGTTGCAGCAATGAAAAGCTCGAGACTCAATTGCTTAATTGCCAAATTTTACCAAACATTTAAGATAGAACTAATACCAATTCTACTCAAACTATTCTGAAAAACTGAAGGAGGAAGGAATATTTCTAAACTTATTGTATGAGGTGAGTATTACCCTGATACCAAAAACAAAACAAAGGCACAACAGAAAGACAAAACTACATGACAGTATCACTGATGAATGCTGATGCAAAAATCCTCAACAAAATATTAGCAAACTGAATTAAACAACACATTAAAAAGATGGGAAAAAACCATGTAATCATTTCAATTGATGCTAAAAAAAAAAAGCATTTGATAAAATTAAACTTCCTTCATAGTAAAAACCCTGAAAAAACTAGGGATAGAAGGAACATACCTCAACAAAATAAGAGCCACATGTAATAGGCCCACAGCTTGTATCTTATTAAATGGGGAAAAACTGAAAATCTGTCTTCTAATGTCTAAAACATGACCAGAATGCCCACTTTGACCACTGTTATTCATAATCATGGAAATTTTAGCTAGAGAAATCAGACAAGAGAAAGAAATAGAAGGCATTTAAATTGGAAAGAAAGAAGTGAAATTATCCTTGTTTGCAGAGGATATGATGTTGTATGTGGAAAAACCTAAAGACTCCACTAAAAAACTTTCAGAACTGATAAACCAATTCAGTAAAGTTGTGGGATAAAAATAAAAACATACAAAAATCAGTAGCATTTTTATATGCCAACAGTTAAAAATCTGAAAAAAAATTATAAGAGTAACCTCATTTACAATACCAACACATAAAATTAAATACCAGGAAAATAACTAAACAAAAGAAGTAAAAGATCTCCACAATGAAAATTATGCAATATTGATGCAAGATATTGAAGAGGATACAAAGAAAGGAAAGATACTAACATGTTCATGGATTGAAATAATCAATATTGTTAAAATGTCCATTCTATTGAAAGTAATATACAGATTTGATGTACTCCTATCAAAATATCAATGACATACTTCATAGGAATAAAACAAAATCCTAAANTGATGTGTATGTGGAAAACCTAAAGACTCCACTAAAAAACTTTCAGAACTGATAAACCAATTCAGTAAAGTTGTGGGATAAAATAAAACATACAAAATCAGTAGCATTTTATATGCCAACAGTTAAAATCTGAAAAAAAATTATAAGAGTAACCTCATTTACAATACCAACACATAAAATTAAATACCAGGAAAATAACTAAACAAAAGAAGTAAAAGATCTCCACAATGAAAATTATGCAATATTGATGCAAGATATTGAAGAGGATACAAAGAAAGGAAAGATACTAACATGTTCATGGATTGAAATAATCAATATTGTTAAAATGTCCATTCTATTGAAAGTAATATACAGATTTGATGTACTCCTATCAAAATATCAATGACATACTTCATAGGAATAAAACAAAATCCTAAAGTTTATATGGAACCACAAAAGACCCAGAATAGCCATAGCTGTCCTGAGCAAAAAGAGCAAAACTGGAGGAATCTCATTGTCTGACTTCAGACTGTACTACAGAGCTATAGTAACAAAAGCATGGTGTGGGTATAAAACAGACACATTGACCGATAGAACAGAATAGAGAACCCAGAAACAAATCCGTACATCTGCAGTGAACTCATTTTCAACAAACGTGCCAAGAAAATACAATGGGGAAGCAACGGTCTTTTCAATTAATGGTGCTAGGGAAATAGCAAACACATGCAGAAAATGAAACTAGATCCCTATCCTTCATCCCATACAAAAATCAAATCAAAATTGATCAAAGACTTAAATCTAAGACCTGAAACTATGAAATTACTAAAAGAAAACACTGGGGAAACTCTCCGGGCCATTGAACTGGGTAATGATTTCTTGAGTAATACCCAATAGGTATAGGCAACCAAAGCAAAAATGGACAAATGGGATGACACCAAGTTAAAAAGCTTTTGTACAACAAAGGAAACAATCAACAAATGAAGAGAAAACAGACAGAATAGGAGAACATGTTTGCAAATTGTCTATCTGACAAGGGATTAACAACCAAAATATATAAGGAGCTCAAACAACTCAATAGCAAAAAAAATCCAATACTTTGATTAAAATGGAATAAATATCTGAATAGACATTTCTCAAAAAATGACATACAGATGGAAAACAGGTACATTTAAAAATACTCAAAATCCCTAATCATCAGATAAATGCAAAGTAGAATGAGTTATATTCTCATGTCAGTTAAACTGGCTTTTACACAGAAATCAGGCAATAAAAAATTCTGGTGAGAATGTGGAGAAAAGGGAACCCTCATACATTGTTGGGGGGAATGTAAATTAGTACAGCCATCATGGAGAATTTTTTTTTGAGGTTCCTCAAAGGAAAAAAAAAAGAACTAAAAATGAAGGTATTGTATGATCCAGCAGTCCCATTGCTAGGTATTAATATATACCCCAAAGAAAGGAAATCAGTATATGGAAGAGAGCTGCACTCCCATGTTTATTATAGCACTATTCACAATAGCCAAGATTTGGAAGGAATCAAGTGTCCATCAACTGATGAGTGGATAAAGAAAATGTTATACGTATACACAAAGGAGTACTATTCAGCCATAAAAAAGAATGAGGCTCTGTCATTTGTAACAACATGGATGGAAATGGAGGACATTATATTAAATGAAATAAGCTAGGCAAAGAAGGACAAACTTCACATGCTCTCACTCCTTTGTGGGAGCTAAAAATTGTAACAATTGAAGTCATGAAGAGATAAAGTAGAAGGATGGTTACCAGAGGCTTGGAAAGGTAATGGGAGAGTGGGGGGGGGAGTATAGATGGTTAATGGGTACAAAAATATAGTTAGATAGAATGAATAAGATCTTGTACTTGATAACATGACTGGGTGACTACATTAAACAATAATTTATTGTACATTTTAAAATAACTAAAAGGGTATAATTGGCTTGTTTGTAATACAAAGAAAGGATAAATATTTCAGGTAATGGATACCCCATTTACTCTGATGTGATTATTATACACTATATGCCTATATCAAAATATCTCATGTACTCCATAAATATATACACCTACTATGAACCACAACAATTAAATATAATAATTTTTAAAATGTTGAATTAGCTTAAGTAATTTTTATTATATTACATACATTTTGGAAAAAAACATTTTTCTGGCCTTACATGATCCCATAAGTGATAGTAAGTAAATGTCTTAATCTGATCCTGCTGCTATAAGAAAATACCTGACATTCGGTAATTTAAAAACAATAAAAATTTATTTCTCACAATTCTGGAGTCTTAGAAGCCCAAGATCAAGGTGTCGACAGATTCAGTGCCTGGGAAAGCCTTTCTTTCTCCTCCACATTTGACTTCTTGTGCTGCATTCTCACATAGCAGAAGGTGGTGGAAGGGACTAGGGCAGTCTCTTCAACACCTTTGATAGAAACACAAATCTTATCCATGAAGGTGGAGCCCCCATTACTTAATCACTTCCCATAAGACCCCACCTCTTAATACTATTACATTGGGTATTTAGGTTCCAACAAGTATTTGAGGTTTGGGGTTTGATGGTTAATTTTATGTGCTAACTTTAAGCTGGATTATGGGAGACCCAGATCACTGGTAAAGCATTATTTCTGGGTGTATGTGTGAGGGAATTTGCAAAAGAAATTGGTATTTGAAACAGTAGATTGAGTACGGAAGATCTGCCCTCACTCACTGTGGTGGCACCCTCCAATCAGCTTGAAGGCCCAGATAGAATAAAAAAGTAGAGAAGAAATGAATTCTCCCTTTCTCTCTTCTTGGTTGTGACACCCTTCTTCTCTTGCCCTTACACATCAAAATTCCAGATTATCTGACCCCTGGACTCCAGTACTTGCATCAGTGTCCCTCCAGGTTCTCAGTTTATAAACCATTAACTAAAAGGGTATAAAGTGCTATAAACCATTATAAGCCTTCTGCCTCCAACTGACAGTTATAAACCATTAACCAAAGAGTCTAAACCATTATAAACTGTTATAAGTCATTATAAACTGAAGGCTTGGTTCTGAGGCCTCCAGACTTGGACTGAGCCTTGTTACCTGCTTTCCTGGTTCTTCAGCTTTCAGGCAGCCTATTGTGGGCTTTCTCAGCCTCCATAATCTCATGAGCCAATTCCCTTAAACAATCTCTTCTCACATATCTGTAACTATATATCCTATTTTGCTGTCTCTCTGGAGAACCCTGAATAATATAGGGGATGCCAACATTAAGACCATGGCAGTAAATATTTAAAAGCTAATAAATACACAAATAAGACTTTTTTCTGTTTTAAAATATATTTCTGTGTTTATCTGTTAATCAATTTATTTTTATAAAATAAAATTTGAATACATTTTAGGTATACTACTTGATGTCTTGATATACACACACATAGTGAATTGATTACCACAGTCAAGCTAAGTAAGATACCCTTCTTCTCTTCACCTAGTTACTTTTATGTGTGCATGTGCAATGAGAAAACCGGAAATCTATTCTCTTAGCAAATGTTAAGAGCAAGTTAGCAAATGTTGATATCTCTTTATGCCTTTGATTTGCATTTCCCTGATTATTAGTAGTGTTGAGCATGTACTCTACCTGTTAGCCATCTGTATACCCTCTTTGGGCAAATGCCTATTCAAATCCTTTGCCCATTTTTTAATTGGGTTATTAGGGTTTTGGAGGGCTTCTTTGTTATCAAATGGTAGGAGTTCTTACATACTTTGGGTTAACCCTTTACTAAATATATGGTTTGCAAATATTTTCTCTCATTCTGTAGGTTGCCTTTTCATTCTGTTGATTATTATCTTTGCTGTGTAGAAGTTTCTTAGTTTTAGTAGTCTCTCGTCACATCTAAAAAGTTATAAGGTAATTTAATGAATTTAACGAACACCTACATGATAGTAGGTGGTAGAAATTTAATGGTGAACAAGATACATGTAGTCTCCTCTAGAAGCAATTATAAACGTGAATATTGCTATGAATGGGAAAATACAGGGCACCAACTGAACATATAGCAAGGAGACCTGATCTGTTCCAGCTTATAACAGAAGGCCTCTCTATAGAAGTAATATTTAAACAGAATTATTAAGGTTCAGCAGGATTTATTAATAGCAAGGTATTGATGAATTAAATAACATCCCTGGAAGGAGAAATTATGTAAGGGTCAAAGCTTGGGGAGAGGTTTTACTTTTCAAGTTCATAATCACTATAGCAATTCTCTTTTTTTGAGTTCCCTCTTTCACTACAGGACACAGTATGCACAATCATTAAGAAAGACCATTTGGAATCAAATGCACATAGATTCAAATCTTTGCTCCACTATTTACTAGCTACATGACTTTAGATGAGCTGATAAATTTCTCCAGGTTTTGCTACCCAGAGTTATTGTGAGAACTAAATGAGTTAATGCATTTACAGTATGTAGTAACACTCAAAAAATATTTCTTATTAGGGTCTTATTGATGATAACGCTGATGCTATAGCAACACCTAAATATATAATTCACAATCAGATTATGTCTTCAAATAAAATTCAGAATATTTATTAATGTCATGAAGGAATATTAAGGGTGATAGTACAAGAGGAGTAATAAAGTAAAATATGAACAGTTCCTAGTACCCCTTATAAGACACTTAGAAGGAGTGTGTGTTAGTTCATCTTTGCATTGCTATGAAGGAATATCCAAGACTCGGTAATTTATAAAGAAAATAGGTTTAATTTCTCATATTTCTGCAGGCTTTACGGGAAGCATTGGGCCGGCATAAGCTTGGTTTGTTGTGAAGTATCAGGAAACATTCAATCATGAAAGTAAAAGGGGAGCCAGCATATCACATGGTGAGAGCAGAAGCAAGTGGGTGGGGAGGTTCCATACTCTTTTAAACAACCAAATCTTACATGAATTCAGAGCAACAACTCTCTCATCATCAAGGGGATGGTGCTAAGCCATTCACAAGTAATCTACTCCCATGATCCAAACACCTCCCACCAGGCCCCACCTCCAACATTGGGAATTACATTTCAACATGAAATTTGGAGGAGACACACATTCGAACTGTATTATTCTGCCCCAGCCCCCACAAATCTCATGTCCTTCTCAGATTTCAAAACACAGTCATCCCCTCACAATAGTTCTGCAGTCTTAGCTTGTTCCAGCATCAACTCAATCAAATGTCCCAAGTCTCAAGTTCCAAGTCCAAAGTCTCATCTGGAGATGAGAACTTTGATCTGTGAACCTGTGAAATCAGACAACTTATTCATGTTGGAGGTACAATGGTGGTACAGGCATTGGGTAAACATTTCAATTTCAAAAGAGAGAAGTTGGTCAAAATAAAGGGGTAAGAGGTGCCACAAAAATATGAAACCCAGCAGGGCAGACATTAAACCTTAGAGCTCCAAAATAACCTCCTTTGACTCCAGGTTCACATACTGGACACAGTGGTGTGAGAAGTGAGATCCCAAGGCTTTGGGCAGCTCTGCCCCTGTGTTTTTACACACAGGTGCATCCCTTGTGACTGCTTTCACAGGTTGAAATTCAATGCCTGTGGCCTTTTCAGGCTCAAGGTGCAAGCTGCTGGTGGTCTACCATTCTGGCATCTGGAGGGCAGTGGCCCCATTCTCAGGGCTCCACTAGCTAGTGCCCCAGTGGGGACTCTCTGTAGGGACTCCAACCCCATATTTCCTCTCAGCATTGCCCTAGTGGAGTTTCTCAGTGGCGGCTCTGCCCTTTCAGCAAGCTTCTGCCTGGTCACACAAGCTTTCCCATATATGCTCTGAAATCTAGTTGGAACCTGCCATGCCTTCTTCACTCTTGCACTCTGGTGCCTGCAAGCTTAACACCATATGGAAGCCACCAATGCTCATGGCATGCACCCTCTGGCATGGCCTGAGCTGTACCTGGGTTGCTTTGAGCTAAGGCTGGAGCTGGAGCTGCTGGGATCCAGAAAGCAGTGAACTCAGGCTGAGCAGAGCAATGGGGCCCTGGGCCTGGTCTCTGAAATCATTCTTTCTTCCTAGGATCCTGGCCCTGTGATGAGAGGGCGGGCCTGGAAGATCTCTGAAATGCCTTTGAGGCCTTTTTTCCATTGTCTTGGATATTAGTACCTGGTTCCCTTTTAGTCATGCTAGTTTGTTTAGCAAGTGGTTGCTCCACAGCCTGCTTGTATTCCTTTCCTGAAAATGCTTTTTCTCTGCCACATAGCCATGCAGCAAAATTTCCAAACTTTTACACTCTGCTTCCCTTTTAAATATGTGTCTTTATTTTTCTGCTCCCCAATCTGATCTAGGCTGTTAGAAGCAGCCACACGACTTCTTGAATGCTTTCCTGCTGAGAAATTTCTTCTGCCAGATACCCTAGGATATTTGTTTTAAGTTCAAACTTCCACAGATCCCTAGGGAACGGCCACAGTGCATGATGGAACTACAAGGTGAAATAAATGAGTCCACTATCATGTTGGAGGCCTCAACACCTTTCTATCAGAAGTATACACAAACAACAGGCAGAAAATTAGAGAGGATATAGTCATCAATCAACTGAATATAATAGACAACTATTAACTACTTTATTCAACAACAGCAGAATCCACATTCTTCTTATATATAACACTCATCAAAGTAGACTACATTCTGGGTCACAAAAGACACCTTAAGTATTTAAAAGAATAGAAATCATACAATATCTCTTCTCAGACTACAGGGAATTAAACTAAAAACAAATAATGGAAAGAAAGCTGGTAAATCTCAAAATATTTGGAGATGCAACAATAAACTTCCTAATATTACATAGGTCAAAATGAAACTCTAAAAAAAGTAAAAATACTTTGAACTAAATGAAAATTAAAATGCAACCCATCAAAACTTGTGGGATGGAGTTAAGGCAGTGCTTACAGTGAAATATATAGCATTGGATGCATGTATCAGAAAAAAAATCTAAAATCAATAATTCAAGCTTCCCTCTTTGGGAACTAGAAAAAGAAGAGCAAATTAATTCTAAAGTAAGCACAACAAAAGAAATAACAAAAATAGAGCAGAAATCAACAAAATTAAAATGAGGAAATTAATAGAGAAAATCAATAAAACCAAAAGAATATCAACAAAAATTGATCTTGGAAAAGAACAATAAAATCTATAAGCCTTTATCTGGTCTAATTTAGAGAAAAGAGGAGAAGACACAAATTACTAATGTAAGAAAATGAAAAGGAGCTATTACTACAGATTTCATAGACATTAAAAGGATAATAAAAAACAATTTTATGCCCACAAATTTGATAACCCAGATTATATGAACCAATTCTTTGAAAGACACAATCTGCCAAAACTCACACAAGGAGAAATAGACAATCGGAGCAGAAATATATTTATTAAAGAAGATGAAACAGGAATTTAAAACTTGCAAAACAAAAGCACCAGGCCCAGATGGGTTCACTGCTTAATTCTATCAAACATTTAAGGACAAAATTATACCAGTTCTCTACAATCTCTTTCAGAAGACAGAAGCAGAGGGAATGCATACTAATTCTTTCTATAAGGCCAGCATTACCCTAACACCAAAACCAGACTAAAACATTGCACTAAAAGAAAACTATCCATTACTATCTCTCGGATAACTAACAACCTAATGAAAACAAATGGGCAAAATACCTGAAATGACACCTAACCAAAAGATATACACAGGTGGAAAATAAGCATATAATAAGCTGTTAAACATCATATGCCATTAGAGAATTGCAAATCAAAACAATTATGAGATACTACTATGCACCTATTAGAACGGCCCAAACCCAAAGCACTAACAGTACCAAATATTGGTGAGGATATCATGCAACAGGAACTCTCAGTTATTACTGGTAAGAATGCAATATAGTATAGTCACTACGGAAAATAGATCAGCAATTTTTAACAAAATTAAACATATTCTTAATATATGATCCAGCAATGACACACCTGGTTATTACCCAAATGAGTTGAAAACTTATGTCCAAAAACAAAAACTGCAAACAAATGTTTATAAAATCTTTATTCACAATTCCCAAAACTTGGAAGCAACCAATATGCCCTTCAGTGGGTGAATTAACAAATAAACTGTGGTCCACTTAGACAATGGAATATTATTCAGCACTAAAAAGAAATAATCTATCAAGCCATACAATGACACGAAGAGACCTTAAATGCATATTACTACATGAAAGAAGCTCCAATATGAAAAGGCTGCATATTTTATTTTTCCAACTATATGACATTCTGTAAACATTTAAAATACGGAAACAGCAAAGGTTTCAATGAATTTCAGGGATTTGGGTGAAGGATGAATGGATATTTGGATTACAGGGGATTTTTAGAGCACAGAAACAATTCTGTATGATACTACAATGGTAAACATATATCATTATATATTTGTCAAACTCACAGAATATACAATACTAAGAGTGAGCCCTAATATAAACTATGAACTTAGGGTAATAATGATGTGTCATTGTAGGTTTTTTTTACTGTAAAATATGTACCGCTCTGGTGAAGGATTTTGATAGTGGTGGAGACTGTGTATAGGGGGAGAGGTGTTATATATGAAATCTCTGTACCTTCTGCTCAAGTTTGCTGTGAACCTAAAACTGCTCTAAAAATAAAACCTATTTTAAAAAATGATCATCATTTAAGGTCCTAAAAGTTTGTAAACTAGTGTATGGAGGGCACCTAAGGAACGGAAAAGTCTAAGAATCCTATAGTTTTACCAGGTTACAATGAAGTTTCTTTTAACAAGGGGTACAGGTCACCTAGTTAGACGGTTCCTTTTGAAGTAATTATTCTCGTTAAAAGCAGACCTGAGACTATATCTGGGGGAATGTTGGGCCAGTGTAAGGGTAGTATCTTGACCATTTCATTCATATAAACTCGATCTTAGATGGAGGCTTTCTGGGCTTAGTAATTGTTCCTTGATTATAAAGAGCCTCAATCTACTGTTAAGTGAATTTCTCCTCCAGCATATACACCAGGATCAAGTTATTATGTGGTCATTGGCCCTCTCCTCTTCAAATTGGTTGCAGACAATTCATTGTACATTTCAATTAAATACTGAGTGAGAAGTGGGAACACGGCAGCACTCTAAACTGATGAAGGTAATATATGGCTTAGTCAGAGATTTGTCATTTGACAGGACCTCAAATGCCAGAAAGTTTTGTCAGATGGTGTTGTATTACTCTAAATACATTCTTTCACATTTTCCTCAGGGGAAAACAAAACAAAACAAAAAAACTGCAGAGACAAAGGAGATGAAAGGAAATGAGGACAAGAAATAGAGGTTCACACAAAAGAAGAAAACACAATTTTAAACTGAATAAAAGCAAATGGAACTGGATTGACCAAGGACTATTTTAAAGACAGAGATATATTCGTCATTGACCACATAATTATGCCCCTTAAGTTATAGTTTCTGACAGAGATAGTACTTGATCTTTCTGAAGGCATAAATTGACTGTCTAAAATACAAGGGACCATGGCCCGGCACGGTGGCTCAAGCCTGTAATCCCAGCAGTTTGGGAGGCCGAGATGGGCGGATCACGAGCTCAGGAGATCGAGACCATCCTGTCTAACCTGGTGAAACCCCGTCTCTACTAAAAAATGCAAAAAACTAGCTGGGCGAGGTGGTGTGCACCTGTAGTCCCAGCTACTCGGGAGGCTGAGGCAGGAGAATGGCATAAACCCGGGAGGCAGAGCTTGCAGTGAGCTGAGATCTGGCCACTGCACTCCAGCCTGGGTGACAGAGCAAGACTCCGTCTCAAAAACAAATAAATAAATAAACAAATAAAATAAAATACAAGGGACCACATTTCTCATGTGACTAGTAAGTTGGTTCTTAACAGGTCAGAAAATGGTGTTCCAACATTATAGACATGTTAGGAACATCAGGATAAGTATATTGTTTGGACAAACGGAGGCAAGATGGCGCAGTTCTGGGTTCTTCACCGTCAACTTTCCCGCGCCCGGGAAAGACAGGGGTCGACTGTGCAGGCGCAACCCGACCTCCGACGGAGAGAAACCGGAACCCGCCTAGCCACGCCTATCGACCCGCCCCCAACCCGCCTATGTCCCACCCACTGCCCTCCCACTCCCGGGCCCAGGACATAAAAGCCCCTCCCGGCGGGCGCAGGGAGCGAACTTCCTTGGCCCCTCCTCGTACGCGGGACCTAGGAACCTCGTCCGTGAATGCCGGGCGAACTTCCTCGGCCCCTCCTCGTACGCAGGACCTAGGAACCTCGTCCCAGAACGCTGGAGCGAACTTCCTTGGCCCCTCCTCCTGCACGGGACCCAGGAACCTCCTCCGAGAACGCCGGAGCGAACTTCCTCGGCCCCTCCTCCTGCACGGGACCCAGGAACCTTGCCCGAGAATGCCCAAGCGACTTCGTCGGCCTCCACCACCAGAGGCCGGTGAACCTTGCCCCTCCCTCACATTTGGCTTGTAAATAAAGTTTTTTTGCCTTGCCTACTTGCCTTTTCTCTGGCATTTGCTCTGGGGGTCGCATTAAAGCAAATCA
>NW_016816799.1:27400-37156 GCF_001698545.2 Rhinopithecus bieti
AGAGCAGGAGTGCTACAATCTTTTGGAAAGTAATCTGCTAATATTGATTTAAAAGTAATAATAATAAAAAATAAAGACATAGGTACTTTTGTACCCAGAAATACATTTGGCAATATATTTTATCATAAATAAAAGCAACATGATATAACAGTGCTTTTTTGCAATTAGTTGGAAGAAACAAAACCAAAAAAGGAACTGGCAGGGACAAGGGCTGAATGAATGAAGTGTATATAGTACATTAATGCTATGGAATATTATGCAGCTATTATAAAAGTATCCTATGTATCCATATAGGCATCTACTTATTTAATTACTTTTCCAGCTTTGTTAAAGAATTATTGACAAATAAAATTATACGTATTTTAGGTGTACAATGTGGTTTTGACATATGTGTACATTGCAAAATGATTACCACAATCAAGGTAATTAATGTATCCATCACCTCTCATAGTTACCTTTTGTGTATAGGTATGACATTTACTTATTTTAAATATGTTTCTTTGTGTATACCACCCATAGATATGTCAAAAAAGTGATCTGAACTGAAAAAAGCAGTATGGAGATGTATTTATGTTTGCCTAGATGTTCACAAATATAAATAAAGAAGACTGGATGTCAGAATGTTCACATTAGTTTATGTCGTGTTAATCGGTAAAAAAAGAGGGAAAAGATAGTTACTATTGTATTTATGCATCTTTACATTGTTTAATTGATCATACTGAGAACATGTTGCTTTTTAATTAAAATATTTTTAAAATGTTAAAGAATACATCTCATTCCCCTTTCACAAGCTTACTTCTTCCGGTTAAAGTCAACTACTTGAAGTCTAGTAACTCTTCCTCATTAACTGGAAGCTCTTATTTCTGCCTCGCAGTTTTCCTTCTAATACATTTTTTTTTTTCTGTGATTAACAAGGACATACGCAGAAATACATTATAGACATGCGATTTGAGATCACGTTGACATTAGGTTGCTCTCTTCTGGTCACTGGCAAAAGACAAATTAAATATAACAACTTATGAAAGTACACTGACATGTTGAGAAAAAATATTATACCAGCAAAACATATATAACAAAGAAAATCATCACGAAGTCTAGATAACTTGCAGTGGAGGTAAGGGGAATGAGAATCTGTCACTATGTCTGGAGATGCAACAGGGCCAGGAAGATGACTACTGTTCAACACACGTTTTGCAAGAACTCAATAACATCTCTCAAATTGTCCTAATATTTTGCTTCAACTCTAAACTTCTTATTTCAATAGAAAAGCAATACACAGTAGAGCAATTTTAAGAAAATATGTTGCTGGCCAGGCATGGTAGCTCATCCCTGTAATCCCAGCACTTTGGGAGGTCGAGGCAGGCAGATTATGAGTCGAGAGATGGAGACCATCCTGGCTAACATGGTGAAACCCTGTCTCTACTAAAATACAAAATTAGCTAGGTGTGGTGGTGTGCACCTGTAGTCCCAGTTACTCGGGAGGCTGAGGCAGGAGAATTGCTTGAACCCAGGAGGCAGAGGTTGCAGTGAGCCAAGATCATGCCACTGCATTCCAGCCTGGTGACAGAGCGAGACTCCAAATCAAAAGAAAAGAAAAGAAAAGAAAAGAAAATGTATTGCTGAGGCAAAGGATGTACAGATTATATGTGATGGAATGGTTAATGGTGTTTGAATGTAGGGATTTGGGGAGGGCTGTCTGAGAAACTGAAAATGTCTGCAATGATACTAGATGCATTGTTTAAACTCAAATCTATCGTTCAACTTGTTGTGCAGTTTAGTATTTTTTATTAGTCTGTGTTTATTCATTCACATGACACAGTAATTTGATCNCTCATTTCCTTTCATATGATACATCGTGTCTGGCTTTCAATAACAACAACAAAAAATAAAAAGCATGCTAAAAGGCAAGAATCATAGTCCGAAGAGACAAGCCAAGCATCCTAACATGCCTCAGAAATAGTATCAATATTGGAATGATCAGACTAGGAATTTTAAGTAAGTATGATTAAGATCCTAAGGGCTCTAACAGGAAAAAAACTGGGTAACATTCGAAAGCATAAGGGTAATATAAGTAGAGAAATATATATATATGTATCAATAATTACTTCAAGTATAAATTGTCCAAATACAATAAAAAAACAGATGTTTTCATAGAGGCTTAAAAAAACCTTAATTTTGTTTTATACAAGGAGAATATAGTTTAAATATAAACACAGATAAAACAAAAAACACAATGCTTGACTTTCAACGGTGTTGAAAAGACTGGCAATAATATATGCATAGTGCTTGACAAATAGTAAGCATGTGGTTATTATCACATTTACCATTAATTTTTATTCCTCAACAAAATTTATTGTCTCAGAAGTGCCTAGAAGTGCAGAACAAGTTATTGAATTGTCTTTCATGTATGATTAGAAGTGTCTGGTTTCAGTAATATCTTGGCTTTAACAGAAACTGACCGTCAGATGAGTTTACTACTTCTCTTTTAGCCTCCTCAACTGAAAAAACTTTTTCTTTCTCTCTTTCTCTCTCTCACTTTTACCATTGCATGTACCTCAGGGTCGTGAAATGATGAAGGTACATATTTAGTATTGAGGCTTCCAAATAATGTTTGCTGCTTTTTTCCTTCAAAACTCCAGCTCCAAGGATATGGGTAATCGGGCAATCTCATGTATTTTAGAGCAGGAGTGCTACAATCTTTTTGGAAAGTAATCTGCTAATATTGATTTAAAAGTAATAATAATAAAAAATAAAGACATAGGTACTTTTTGTACCCAGAAATACATTTGGCAATATATTTTTATCATAAATAAAAGCAACATGATATAACAGTGCTTTTTTGCAATTAGTTGGAAGAAACAAAACCAAAAAAGGAACTGGCAGGGACAAGGGCTGAATGAATGAAGTGTATATAGTACATTAATGCTATGGAATATTATGCAGCTATTATAAAAAGTATCCTATGTATCCATATAGGCATCTACTTATTTAATTACTTTTCCAGCTTTGTTAAAGAATTATTGACAAATAAAAATTATACGTATTTTAGGTGTACAATGTGGTTTTGACATATGTGTACATTGCAAAATGATTACCACAATCAAGGTAATTAATGTATCCATCACCTCTCATAGTTACCTTTTGTGTATAGGTATGACATTTACTTATTTTTAAATATGTTTCTTTGTGTATACCACCCATAGATATGTCAAAAAAGTGATCTGAACTGAAAAAAGCAGTATGGAGATGTATTTATGTTTGCCTAGATGTTCACAAATATAAATAAAGAAGACTGGATGTCAGAATGTTCACATTAGTTTATGTCGTGTTAATCGGTAAAAAAAGAGGGAAAAGATAGTTACTATTGTATTTATGCATCTTTACATTGTTTAATTGATCATACTGAGAACATGTTGCTTTTTAATTAAAATATTTTTAAAATGTTAAAGAATACATCTCATTCCCCTTTCACAAGCTTACTTCTTCCGGTTAAAGTCAACTACTTGAAGTCTAGTAACTCTTCCTCATTAACTGGAAGCTCTTATTTCTGCCTCGCAGTTTTCCTTCTAATACATTTTTTTTTTTCTGTGATTAACAAGGACATACGCAGAAATACATTATAGACATGCGATTTGAGATCACGTTGACATTAGGTTGCTCTCTTCTGGTCACTGGCAAAAGACAAATTAAATATAACAACTTATGAAAGTACACTGACATGTTGAGAAAAAATATTATACCAGCAAAAACATATATAACAAAGAAAATCATCACGAAGTCTAGATAACTTGCAGTGGAGGTAAGGGGAATGAGAATCTGTCACTATGTCTGGAGATGCAACAGGGCCAGGAAGATGACTACTGTTCAACACACGTTTTGCAAGAACTCAATAACATCTCTCAAATTGTCCTAATATTTTGCTTCAACTCTAAACTTCTTATTTCAATAGAAAAAGCAATACACAGTAGAGCAATTTTTAAGAAAATATGTTGCTGGCCAGGCATGGTAGCTCATCCCTGTAATCCCAGCACTTTGGGAGGTCGAGGCAGGCAGATTATGAGTCGAGAGATGGAGACCATCCTGGCTAACATGGTGAAACCCTGTCTCTACTAAAAATACAAAAATTAGCTAGGTGTGGTGGTGTGCACCTGTAGTCCCAGCTACTCGGGAGGCTGAGGCAGGAGAATTGCTTGAACCCAGGAGGCAGAGGTTGCAGTGAGCCAAGATCATGCCACTGCATTCCAGCCTGGTGACAGAGCGAGACTCCAAATCAAAAGAAAAGAAAAGAAAAGAAAAAGAAAATGTATTGCTGAGGCAAAGGATGTACAGATTATATGTGATGGAATGGTTAATGGTGTTTGAATGTAGGGATTTGGGGAGGGCTGTCTGAGAAACTGAAAATGTCTGCAATGATACTAGATGCATTGTTTAAACTCAAATCTATCGTTCAACTTGTTGTGCAGTTTAGTATTTTTTATTAGTCTGTGTTTATTCATTCACATGACACAGTAATTTGATCTTTTAAAACCCTTTTAACTACGTTCACTTTATTTTTCTTCTTTATTCCTGTAATAACAAAGGAAAATAAAGGCAATGATGAAGTTTAAACTATCACTATAATCAATCTACAAAAGTTACCTAGCCCTTGGCCTGACTTGCATCAGTTCAGACTTAGCTGGAAAACTACTAAACTTGTACAACTTAAAACATTTTTTCCCTATCTAGTCTCAGCTTCAGAGATTCAATTGACAACTGGAGATTAACATGTAAATATATTATTGCCATATCAAACTCAGAAAGGAAAGGCCAAAACTTCTCTAGGGTATGTGACTTTGTTTCTGAAGTCTAGATAACTTGAAGTGGAGGTAAGGGGAATGAGAATCTGCTCCCATTGTATCATCCTTCTTTAATGCCTTCTTATGTCCCTACTACCCACCCATAAAAGACAAACTCATTCACTCATTCTTGAGGAAAGTTGTGATAGCTTTTCCCATTCTCAGTTTTCTTTGACATTCTCATAAAAATATATGATGTTTAACAACATTCATAAAAAGTTTTACAATATAAAAAGGAAAATAGAAACAGTTGTTTTGGCCTGTGGGTTAGATTGTTAATAACTCCCATATTGAAGTAAGAAAAGCATACTAAAATGTTAAAATTGTAATGACACTCACTAGTATTTAATTGCCTATTAGCCAGAAATTTTTATAGAGTAACTGATAAAAAATATGTAAAGCTTTTCACTTTTCTTATGGAACTCTAGGCAGCTTTTAGTTTGAAGTATTATAAACTGTTAGATTTTACTAAAAGAGATCTAGAAAGTACATTACATTAAATTAACCATGAGGTAATAAAATACAATTTTTACACATATATGGAACACAGATTTGCATATGCATTATTCACAGGTATGTGGATTGCTCTATAAAGTGTATGTTTCATTTAGAAGTGAATAATGAACTTCTGGTTTCAGCTTGGACATATTAGAAAAAACTAGGTAGTCATCACTTCCATCCTTAAAACAAGAAAAAAGCTTGACAAACTGAAAATCGAAGGTTTTTTTAGACACGCAGGTCACAGGGCAAATTGCTACTCTGGACTCCGGAAAAAAAGACAAACACAGAGGAGCACAACTTAGATAAACTAACTTGGAGAAGAAGCCTCTGGAATCATAAACTAGTCAAAACTTAAATGGAAATTTCGACAAATTGCTAGAGGCTAAATGTGGATTAGCTTGAAAGTAAGAAACTACAGTTTTAGGGGTGCTGCAGCTCTTTCATGGGCTTTACTTCCAATAACCTCACCACTTTCTGAAGATTAAGGCACAGTAAAAATCCTCTGATACTTTTAGACAGGGAGAGGGAAAGTAATAACATTGAAATACTCCCAGGGCATTCTCCATAATAAAAGCCTACTAGCCAAAGAAAGCTACTTCATTAGAGCCTTATAACTGGGTAAAGGCATCTATTAGCCAACTCCAGCACCCAAAAGCTTTTCTGTCTCCTCCAAGGAGAGAAAATAAAAGGATAAGAACCACTTTTGAAACTTAGCCCTTATTACCCACTACATCATATCCAACTTTAGGGAAAAGAATTATAACGCACGCTAAAAGGAAGAAAAACACAATCTGAAAGGACAAATCAAGCATCAGAACCAGACGCAGATACGGTGTAGATTTTGGAATGATCATACTGTGAGTTTAAAATAAGTCTAATTCACATTATAGGCTCTGATGTTGAAATAGACAATGTGAAAAAACAGATGGGTAATATAAGCAAATACAGTAAAATTATATGAAACAATCACAAGAAAATGCTAGAAAACTGAAACAGTGTGACAGAAATAAAGAATGTCTTTGATGGGCTCATGAGTATACTAGACATATCTGAGGACAGAAACTGTGAAATTAAAGACATATCAATGGAAACTTCCCAAACTGAAATGTCAAGAGTAAAAAATTGTGAAATTAAAAACATATCAATAGAAACTTGCCAAACTGAAATGTCAAGAGTAAAAGAAATGTGAAAAAGGAACGGGAATATACAAGAATTGAGGGACAGTCACAAAATATATAAAATATGTATAATGAGAATCCTAGAGAAGAAACAAGAAGGAAAGGAATAGAAGAACCACTTGAACTAATAATAGTTGAGAATTTTCCAAATTAACAGCAGACACCAAATCAAATTCAGAAATCTCAGAGAACACCCAGAAGAACACCAAGAAGAATAGCAAAAAAAAAAAAATTTCACTAGGCTATGATATCAAAAATGGAGATAAAATCTTGAAAGAAGTCATAGGGAAAAAAACCTACCTTTCTTATAGAAGAACAAGGATAATATTTACATTGGAATTCTTCTCATCAGAAACCATAAAAGCAAGAGGGGAATGGAACAAAATATTTAAAATATTGAAGGAAAAAAAAGAATACTATGGTAGAATTCTACATCCAGCAAAATGTGTTTTTCAAAAGAAAGGGGAAATGAAGACTTATTAGACAAAGAAATACTGAGGGAATTTATCACTGGTAGGCTTGAACTACAAGGTTCTGTGAAACACAAGGAATTTGAGGGTGATGAAACTATTCCACAAATAATGTAATAGTAGGTACATGATATTATGCATTTGCAAAACCTTATATAACTTTTTACACAGGTAGTAAAACTTAATGTTTTAAGTTTTTTTAAAAAAATTGTGTAGGAGTTTGGGAGATCTTAGAAAACCATGTAAACTGTGTAAATACAATCAAACTATATTACAAGTGTGTGAAACAACCACATGGAAGGGAGTTGAGATAGTGCAGATTTAAGTTAACTTGGAAATTAATACAGTATGTAATAATAAAGGCAAGGGGATTTTACATAAGTATTACACTCTAGTCAATAAAGTTGTTTCCCATGGGAGTACAGATAGACAATTCTGATACTGTCATGCATGTATATTAAAATTGGACAATTAAGTAAATGAGTGGCAGATGGTAGGAGCCAGGTATCTCAGTGTTGGAACGGAATATAACAGATCACAAAGGGAAGGAGACTAGAATGATTCATTTTGTAATGAATTAGCATTGGGAACATTAGTAAGAATCCATGTTTAACTTAATTTAGATACATATGTTTACACGTAGAAATATTTATAAATATGTGTACATACACAGGTTAATATACACGCATCTATTTCTTTGCTCTGTCTTCTAATAGAACTTCAAAGAAACAGCATCTCAGTATTAATGAGCATGCCTCACTCCAGATCTTGGTTTCTAATACCATTCTATGATACAAAGAACCATGGCTTCTTGAAGAAATTGCTGACCTAGAACTGGGACAGGAAGTATACAATATTAACCTGGAACATACTCTTGTGCCAGAAAAGGAGGAAAAAGTGTTCACACACACACAAAAAAAACACCACCAACAAAAAAACAAAATCCACAAACATTGATGGAGGTACATCGAAATGGCACAGGAGCTGGCTGAAAAAGCTTTCAATGCCAAAGCTGGAAATTTTGAGCAACAAAATAAGTGAAGTACTATTGGATTATCGTCCAAAATATAAAAGAAATATCCATGAATCCATACTGATATAAATACATCTTGAATAAATGTATAAATGAGAAAATGTAAACAAATCTTCTTGGTAGAACAAGTCCAAATAATTTGTGTATCAACCACACCTTAAAGGAGGTGGAACTACTCCTTAGGTACGGACTGTGTATGGTGACTTCCTCCCAATGAGTGTAGTATGGATGGGGGAGGGGGGGAACACCTTTATGGTAGAGAAGCCAGAGCAACACCACTTCAGACAAGTAATCAAGGTCAACATCAACAATCATAAATCATGTTGACAGTATGTACACTTGATACTATGTGAAAAAAATGGTTTTTACATCTGTGGTCTTCCTTCCAAAAAATTATAACCCCAGTGTAATAATGACAATCACATCAAACAAATTCCTAAAGAGGGACATCCTACAAAACACTTGAATATTACTCCTCGAAACTATCAAAGTCGTCAAAATAATCTGAAAATTTTCAGACAAAAGGAGACAGGAGACAGGAAATGTAAATAACACATCTACCCAGAATGAGGTCTTGGAACAGAAAATGGAAAGTAGGTACAAACCAAGGAAATCAAAATAAACTATGTATTTTAGTTAATAACAGTATAGCAATATTTGTTCAGTATTTGTAACAAATACACCATACTAATGTCAAATGTTAATACAGAGGGAAACTAAGGCTGGGAAAAAAGAACTCTCCATAATACCTGTGCAATGTTTCTTTCCATCTAAAACTGCATGGAAAATAAAGTTCATGTAATCTTAGTACTTTGAGAGGCTGAGGCAGGTGGCTCACCTGAGGTCGGGAGTTCAAGGCCAGCTTGGCCAACACGGTGAAACCTCGTTTCTACTAAAAATGCAAAAATCAGTGGGGCATGGTGGCACATGACTGTAATCCCAGCTACTCAGGAGGCTCAGTCAGGAGACTTGCTTGAACCTGGGAGGTGGAAGTTGCAGTGAGCCAAGATCATACCACTGCACTCCAGCCTGGGTGACAGAGTGCGACTCTATCTCAAAAAAATAAAATAAAATAAAATAAAATAAAATAGTTAATTAATATAAAATTTTTTTAAAGACAACTAAAAAACTACTGTACATCTTCCCCCAAGGACTATAAACACATACACGCACACACTTACACACACACACACTTACACACACACACATATATACACATCTATGGCTTGATATTTACTCACCATTACCCAACATTATGTTTTCAAGATTACTTCATGTGGACATGTTACATAATATTTAAAATTTAAGTTGGCAACAACTCCTACACTATATTTCTACTCAAAAAATATTGTATGATATTTTTCTACTTATACCAAATAACTCTGAATTATATACTTTTAAGTTAATTATCACGAAAATTCATACAGCTAATGAAATTCACCATAATAAACTTATAAATGTTCCTCATCAAACATTTAGCACAGATCTGATATTGACTTTTGAAGAGACTCTTCTCTAGCAGACTTCTGGGATTCATTAGATCATCTTCTTTTAACAACAAATAAAACTACATCTACAACATATATGTACCCAATGACAGACAAACTGAAGACTAATTTTCTAAGATAAGCAATTAGTCCTGAAAATTAACATTACTCCCACTTGAAATTAAATATGAAGCCAGTTCTAAATCTAGTTGTTAGTTTTCCCATTAGATCTAATTATAGTATAAAATAATT